>NC_035436.2:108149368-108451341 GCF_002127325.2 Helianthus annuus
TCAAGCTCCATATCATCAAAATCCCATCAACAACTTACTTGAATCTTGAAGGTATAAAATTTATGTTTAAATCATACTCTTGATTCTTGGTTGTTCTTGATGATTTGAAGTTTCTCTTGAATCTTGGAATTTTTCATAAACTTGAGATCTAAAAAGAAATGGGTCTTGATACAAAATAAAAATGGTGATGTATATATATGTGTGTGTATAACCGTGTATATATATATGTGTGTATGAGTCTTGAAGTTTGATTCCTTGTTAAGTACTTGTTTATGTTGTTGCATGTTCTTGAATAATAGTTTAAATGCAAGTGATTGATGATCTATATATGATATGTTAAGTGTTCAAGTATATCAGCAAATAAGCATGAATATAGCACATATTTGATGCATCTAAACTCATATAAAATGTTAATATGCTTTAGACACTTGTACATGAGAATACATGTTGATTTAAAGCTCAAGAAGTGATAAAAAATGGTTGTATGACAAAAATGTTTTTGAACAGGTTATAAACACTAAAAATAACATTAGTTGGTGTAATATAATGGCATAAAACTTTGACATAGGTTTGGTAGCATTGCATGTTGTACATATAGCTTAAAAAGTGATAAAATATGTGAAATTTGCATGATTTATATGCTCTATTTAAGACCTGCACTATTGTGAGTATAACCATTATTTTATTCAGCAAATAACATGGGCTGTGTCAAAATTTCAAGTCGTTTCGATTTCGGATGGTTCGGGTAACGTTTGATGCAAAACTATGCAGTAAAACGGTAAAAAATCGCCTTTTCGGAGGACTTTTATAAAACTGTTTTAGATCAGTAACCAAACTGATATTTTTGGTATAAAAATAAGTATTTTAACTTATATTAAGTTTACTTTGTGTTTGGTTAGTCATACGTGGCTTCCGACGCTCAAAAATGTTACCGAATCGCTAAAATAAGTGTTTTTCCACATACACTAGAATGGGTTGTTCATGGGTAAATTTATGTGTTACAATGTGCTATGTGTTTTACAATATGTGTATGATGATGTGTTAGTGTTAACAAGATTATGAGTATTACGCTTGAGTATATGTATATATACAAATACACCAAAATAATCAAAAATAATAACTTTTCGAGAAAACTCAAAGTTATGTGAAAATTCTAAGTATCGGAGAAACTTCGGTATTTATGTGAATGTTGATTATTAAAAATCATCCTTACTTTATTTAGGATGCATAAAAAAATTGAGCGATTGTGTTAACATTTAAAAACGCACCCAAGGTGAGTACATAGTCCCCTCTTTTACTGTTTTTTTTAAACATTTTGGGGTGAAACACATGTGCCTACTTATTACTTTCGTGCTTTCCTGTTTTCACATCATATGCTTGATATGTTCTTTAGTACACTCATAGTACATGATTTCATTACATTGTTTTGCTATGTATGTTAACTTAGCATGCTAGCACATTGATTTACATTACATTGTTTTGCTATATATGTTTACATGGAATATTAGCACGTTATTTTACATGACTTTTCTGCTTGGTATGTTTACTTAGCATACTCAGTACATTGTTATCACATAATTTGTTTACATTTGGTATGACATTTGGTTTGTATAAACGGTTCTTTACTACATTCATTAACATTAGCTACGCCGCTCGGTAGTAAGTAATGGTACCATAGGACTTGACAAATCCCGTTCCTGACACCCTAGGTTTGTTTGGGTGAAAGGAATGACTGAATCCGTGAACATTTTTACTTTGATAACCTTTACTCTAAGGTTATCCTGCTGTCTCAAGGCTTGAATGTAATGCGTTATCTTACCACATAAATGTTTGTATCAATAAAACAGGTTTTCTACTTGGCAAAACATAACTTTTTGATTTATTCAAAATACTTTGTTTTGTTCCCTTTTACTTATGGTTAAGTATTCTTATTTTGTTACTTACCATACATAACTTTTGTTTACACATAACTACATGACTACATTTTGGGTTTTAAATATTGACAATGGTTTAGACAAGGACATTTGATGATTGGTGGTTTGTTTAATGACTTAAGTAACGATATGTGTGTAGTATGATACAAGCATGGTGGATACGCCGCTGGTACTTCCTATATATAAGTGCTTGTATTGTGTTACATGTCATAGCGTTATTTAAATCATTTAGTTTGGACTTATATATTTTTACTCAAATAACACATTTTCACAAGACTTCGTTTTACAAAAACAACTTGTTTTATACAACTTATTTTTACTTGGTTATTCTTTTAACCATACGTTATTCTTCTATTTATACATATCATTTGATTTTATCGCTTTTCAAATGATTTACAAAACAAAACATTTTACAAGATTCATGACTAACTTTTATTAAACACTTTTCTTAAACTTAAGTCATGAATCCTATTTTCACAAAACCTATGTTACTCACAGGCATTTTTATGCTGACGTACCTATTTTCACATGTGTTTCAGGAGATGATGCATAGGATTGATCAAGATACACATAGGCAGACTTGGGCCTTAGTGACAATAAAAGATGCAAGACTAGTTAATTATGTTATACTTATTTGTTTGTTAAGACATTGTAGCTCTTTTAATCAATAAAACAATATATCAATTTTCCATGTGTTATGAAACAATGATTCTGTTACAATACTCCCCGACGATTCCGCCACGTTTTGTTGTTTTACGTGGTCGGGGTGTGACAGAAAAGTTGGTATCAGAGCTCATGGTTATAGGGAATTAGGTTATTAGTAATGCTTTGACCTAGTCTATAACCTTCCTAGGACCCTAACGCAAGTTTACTTACGTTTAGTCATAAAACAATACCGTCACTTATCCTTAGGTGACAACCACAACAAGAACATAAATTTGATCCGCTTTGAAAACTAATCATCTATTCTAGGATGATTGATTACTAGGTTTTGAACCCTTTGTTATAAGGTTTTGAACCCTTCCAGTTTGACTCATATTTGGCTTAGTGCCTTTCGAGTTTTCAAAATCTCGTCAAAGTTTGGGTCTAAATAATGTGAACACGTGCAAACTGGAAGAGTGAATGCCTGTACTCTGAGTTTTCTGTCTAAGGCTAGAGTGTTCGTACAAATCCGCAATATCGGACCAGTCACTCTTACCTGGGAACTCTTGGGGTGAGTGTTCACTTATAGGCGAGCATGTCTTCAGCAATGCATTATTATGACCTGCTTACTTTGATTCTTCACCATCTCATTTGTTTGCCTTAGGTAACAAACAAATGATCGCAATTTCTATGCGTTGTCATTTTGTTTTGATCACCCGATAACCTTTCACTTGTTTCTTCCTATGTCTTTCATTTTCTCCTAGAATGTCTCTTTATCTCAGCAACGGTCAGATGTCCAAGCAAGCAGCCAAACTTGCCCAGCAAATAGGCGAAGTAGTTCTGAAGACCGTGGACTTAGGTATTGCCATGTCCCGCCTCAAAAATGGAGCCACTCAAGAATCACTGAGGAAAGTAGAAGTCAAACCTGCACCAAAATCAAGGAAGCGTAAGGCTTCAAAGAAACCCGCAGCAGTTGCACCTAATCCAGCAGGACCTAGCCAAAAGGCAACACCACCTGCTAAGAAGCAATACAAGGGAACAGCACCACTATGCGACAAATGTAATGGGCATCACCAAGCTCACTTACAGTGTCGTCTGTGTGAATCATGTGGGCGAGTTGGTCACCTGGCGAGTGTTTGTCGAACTAACCCAAACCAAGGTGGTCCAAATCAACCGCAAGTCAATTCTGCTCAAGCTCGCTTTCCCCGAGGATCGTGCTACAACTGTGGCAAGATAGGTCATTTCATGAACAAATGCCCAAAGCTTGCTAAGGCAAATCCGACCCACGGATGAGCAGTTGGCTGACTAGAAGATGTTGTTGTCTTATGCTTCTGTTTCTTTTGTTTTCTTGTAATGTGAAACAATCTGTTTTGTTTATAAATAAATTGTTATTCACAATTCTGATGTACAAATGTAGTTACATGTGTGTATGGCATTTCTCTATAATACCTACATCAAGGAACCTTGTTCTTTACAAACTACTCTTATGATTCTCCCTTTCAAGTGATCGCTCATGATTTCCTCAAAATTTTAAGTACTCGTTTCTTTCTAGGAGACAGAGTACAAGAAATAAAGCAAAATTTTGAGTAATCGTGCTTCTGCACATTTGTGCCTTTGAATCCTTGGTTAGATAACTAAGGGTATTTTCAATTCTCATACTCATTACGTTCTGATTTTTCAACATGCATAACATAAGTTTTCAAAACAACCTCCATGATTTCAAAAACAATGCCTATGTTTTCAAAAACGACCTTCATGATTTCAAACTATTATTAATACAATATAATTACTTATATCAAGTGCATGATTTCAAAAGCATCACTCATGTTTTCAAAGACCTTATACATAATTTCAAAATTCATCCCGCATGATTTTTAAACATTTTTATAAATATACCTACCTAATACACCTACTTTATGATTTCGAAAGTATTATATATAAGGTTTCAAAAACATTGAACACATTTTTTGAACCCCATGCATAGTTTTCAAAAATATTTTCTTCATTCATTGACTTAACCTTCAAATTCTACTTCATATGTCACCTTGACATATCCAACATCTCATCTTCATAAGCATTTTTTTTTACTTCATGTTTTGACTTAAAGCACATCCAGTGCAAGGTTTCAAAACATATTCAACTTCTAAAATCCATATGAGATCTTTTTATCTTTACAATTAGACCCTTGCGGTTAATTGTCTTTCAAATCAGGGTCCTTAATTGGATTCCTTGTGTACCTTAATTGGAACATTTCGGTTCTTTACAATCGAAATCGAATTTCCTATTTAAGATATTTCTATCTTCATAGTTGGATTCTTGATAATGTTTAAAGCACCAATCAAAATCCACTAATTGGATACCTGGTGTGCTTTAAATGCATGTGCTCAGTTAACAGAACAAATTAAATCATGACAAATTTAAAATCAAGATAAACAATTTTGTGGTTATGTGATTATGTGTTTATGCAATTTATGTTTTCTTTTATGCATTTTTGTGTTTTTGAATACTCTGGATATTCGTTATCCAAATCCTCATAGAACCTTCCATATCTTCATATGAGGGATTCGTAGTAGGATATTCAAAAAGGTACTACCTTAATTCCTTATTGGGCTTCTACGTGATAGTCAAGACCCTTGGATTATATAGTACCATTCCATGATTCAAAAAGAGACCCTTTGAGTGGTCTAGTCAAAGGTTTGATTCAAGATCTGGTTGAGAATGACCTGTGATGATATAAGCTGAAAAGACTTCTTGGCGGTCTGGAGATCATTTATTGACTCAATTAAAAAGGACCCCAGTGTGGTTAAATCACAATCATCACAGGCTCGATCATTGTTTTCCTCCCCTACACATTCTAAGATGCACTACGTGACTATGCAAGGAATTACGTAATTATGGATGCATACATAATTACCAAGTTCAGTGCACAAGAAACCATGGTAAGACTTACTACGTGTAAGAACCGAAAGTGACAACCATAACGAAATGTGAACAATGTAATAGAGGTACGGTGGACGCATCAATAACGCTTTATATACTTGTATATAAGTGACCCTCTCACATTGCAAGCATGATGTTAATAAAAGTTACTAGAAGTTCAGGACTCTAACCAGTGATTGTTCGATCTTTTCGACTTCATGTTTCAAGCTTTCACAAGTTTCCTCTAAATAAAATTTCGGGACGAAATTTCCTAAAGTAGGGGAGACTGTGACATTTGTGTTCTGTAAGCACCGTATAATGTAAAACAATGTTGGTTATCAATAAAACAATACGCTTTGGTGTTATTATATGTGTTCTTGTGTTTAATGATTTTACAATTTGATCCGATTTCGACTTCAAACTTTAAATCACTTTCTGGAAGGTTATACGTAAACTGGTGCTTAAACGCAATCAGTTTAACGCGACGTACATTCCGGAACTGTGACGAAAGCCAAACATACCCTAAATATCCCTTTCATAACTTAGAAATAAGTTTCGAAGGATTCGGTATGGCGAAAACATGTTTATTTAAACTAAAGAACTAATTACGACAAAACTGCGAAGCGAACGTTGGTGACCGCCCGGATAATATTTAAATCCAGAAGATATTCTGTTATGATTGAAATTTTATTTTAATCAGGTTCGTGTTGAAATATAAATTAAAACGCTTAAAAACGTTATTTTCCAAGTTTAAGCACGTACCGCGTGTTTCTGCGCGACACAGTGCTTTTACTGCGAAACGCGGACAACGCAGCCAGTCTTGGCAACTGAAATTTATTTCAGTAATATTTTGGCGAGTTTATTTTTATAGAATAATAAAAATAAATTGGAACGCCATAAATCGGGATTTAAACGCTAGATAAAATACCTGGTACCCGATTAAACACCTACTTCTATCTAATTTACCATCAAAATTACACATGGACCCCCTCCCCCCCTTCTAATTTCCATTCAAATATTATGGGGACCCCACCATATATTTTGTCAAGATTTTCCAAGATTTAAATTGATGTTTCTTGGATTTCCTTAGATTTTATTTAGATTATGTTTAGATTTTATGGGATTTTTTTTTTATAAGTACACCATCTTCACTACAACAACACTCAATCCACTCCATCTCCTTCTCTCCTCCCTCCCCAAAACCGCAAGCACCACCACCCTCACCATTTTCATTTCTACAACTTTGTTCTTCAAGATTTAACCCCATTCCAAGCCAACTTCAAGTTGGTGTGAAGATCCAAAGAAGTTTCCAAGGTATTTTCAAGTGATTTCAAGCTCCATATCATCAAAATCCCATCAACAACTTACTTGAATCTTGAAGGTATAAAATTTATGTTTAAATCATACTCTTGATTCTTGGTTGTTCTTGGTGATTTGAAGTTTCTCTTGAATCTTGGAATTTTTCACAAACTTGAGATCTAAAAAGAAATGGGTCTTGATACAAAATAAAAATGGTGATGTATATATATGTGTGTGTATAACCGTATATATATATGTGTGTGTATGAGTCTTGAAGTTTGATTCCTTGTTAAGTACTTGTTTATGTTGTTACATGTTCTTGAATAATAGTTTAAATGCAAGTGATTGATGATCTATATATGATATGTTAAGTGTTCAAGTATATCAGCAAATAAGCATGAATATAGCACATATTTGATGCATCTAAACTCATATAAAATGTTAATATGCTTTAGACACTTGTACATGAGAATACATGTTGATTTAAAGCTCAAGAAGTGATAAAAAATGGTTGTATGACAAAAATGTTTTTGAACAGGTTATAAACACTAAAAATAACATTATTTGGTGTAATATAATGGCATAAAACTTTGACATAGGTTTGGTAGCATTGCATGTTGTACATATAGCTTAAAAAGTGATAAAATATGTGAAATTTGCATGATTTATATGCTCTATTTAAGACCTGCACTATTGTGAGTATAACCATTATTTTATTCAGCAAATAACATGGGCTGTGTCAAAATTTCAAGTCGTTTCGATTTCGGATGGTTCGGGTAACGTTTGATGCAAAACTATGCAGTAAAACGGTAAAAAATCGCCTTTTCGGAGGACTTTTATAAAACTGTTTTAGATCAGTAACCAAACTGATATTTTTGGTATAAAAATAAGTATTTTAACTTATATTAAGTTTACTTTGTGTTTGGTTAGTCATACGTGGCTTCCGACGCTCAAAAATGTTACCGAATCGCTAAAATAAGTGTTTTTCCACATACACTAGAATGGGTTGTTCATGGGTAAATTTATGTGTTACAATGTGCTATGTGTTTTACAATATGTGTATCATGATGTGTTAGTGTTAACAAGATTATGAGTATTACGCTTGAGTATATGTATATATACAAATACACCAAAATAATCAAAAATAAAAACTTTTCGAGAAAACTCAAAGTTATGTGAAAATTCTAAGTATCGGAGAAACTTCGGTATTTATGTGAATGTTGATTATTAAAAATCATCCTTACTTTATTTAGGATGCATAAAAAATTTGAGGGATTGTGTTAACATTTAAAAACGCACCCAAGATGAGTACATAGTCCCCTCTTTTACTGTTTTTTTTAAACATTTTGGGGTGAAACACATGTGCCTACTTATTACTTTCGTGCTTTCCTGTTTTCACATCATATGCTTGCTATGTTCTTTAGTACACTCATAGTACATGATTTCATTACATTGTTTTGCTATGTATGTTAACTTAGCATGCTAGCACATTGATTTACATTACATTGTTTTGCTATATATGTTTACATGGCATATTAGCATGTTATTTTACATGACTTTTCTGCTTGGTATGTTTACTTAGCATACTTAGTACATTGTTATCACATAATTTGTTTACATTTGGTATGACATTTGGTTTGTATAAACGGTTCTTTACTACATTCATTAACATTAGCTACGCCGCTCGGTAGTAAGTAATGGTACCATAGGACTTGACAAATCCCGTTCCTGACACCCTAGGTTTGTTTGGGTGAAAGGAATGACTGAATCCGTGAACATTTTTACTTTGATAACCTTTACTCTAAGGTTATCCTGCTGTCTCAAGGCTTGAATGTAATGCGTTATCTTACCACATAAATGTTTGTATCAATAAAACAGGTTTTCTACTTGGCAAAACATAACTTTTTGATTTATTCAAAATACTTTGTTTTGTTCCCTTTTACTTATGGTTAAGTATTCTTATTTTGTTACTTACCATACGTAACTTTTGTTTACACATAACTACATGACTACATTTTGGGTTTTAAACATTGACAATGGTTTAGACAAGGACATTTGATGATTGGTTTTAACATGGACTTTATACATTGGTGGTTTGTTTAATGACTTAAGTAACGATATGTGTGTAGTATGATACAAGCATGGTGGATATGCCGCTGGTACTTCCTATATATAAGTGCTTGTATTGTGTTACATGTCATAGCGTTATTTAAATCATTTAGTTTGGACTTATATATTTTTACTCAAATAACACATTTTCACAAGACTTCGTTTTACAAAAACAACTTGTTTTATACAACTTATTTTTACTTGGTTATTCTTTTAACCATACGTTATTCTTCTATTTATACATATCATTTGATTTTATCGCTTTTCAAATGATTTACAAAACAAAACATTTTACAAGATTCATGACTAACTTTTATTAAACACTTTTCTTAAACTTAAGTCATGAATCCTATTTTCACAAAACCTATGTTACTCACATGCATTTTTATGCTGACGTACCTATTTTCACATGTGTTTCAGGAGATGATGCATAGGATTGATCAAGATACACATAGGCGGACTTGGGCCTTAGTGACAATAAAAGATGCAAGACTAGTTAATTATGTTATACTTATTTGTTTGTTAAGACATTGTAGCTCTTTTAATCAATAAAACAATATATCAATTTTCCATGTGTTATGAAACAATGATTCTGTTACAACACTCCCCGACGATTCCGCCACGTTTTGTTGTTTTACGTGGTCGGGGTGTGACAGTTTGGGGTCATTTTCTTGTCAATTGATTGTAAATTCTTCTTTTAAGGTCAATCACTGGGGATGCCATTGTTACCTGAACGATTCCTATTTTTGATGAAAGCACACAGTTGCATGATGACCACTGTTTACCCAACTTTGACCTCATAAGTGTTTTATGCTTATTCTCTTTTTCTTTTGGATTCAAAAGTTTTGAGATAACCACACTTTGAGATTTGTTCATTTCCCTTTTCCCTTTTTACCCTTTCCATTCACATGTTCAGAAATACTCACTGGGATATTTTATTTTGAACAAGCTTAGTCCAGAATCATTTTGAAGTAATGTTTTGAGAGATCTGGCCACATTTGTACATGTTTTATTACCAGATCTCACATTACGTATGATTTGGACTGTTTTGACATCTTATTTTCTTAATGTGTTTTGACAAAGTTGTTTTGGTCCTTTTGAGGATTCTCAACTTGCCTTTGAGCACATAAGACATTTTGACTAAAGTTGTATTTCCCTCTTTCTATGTCAGCAAAACACTAGTGTTTAGATGAACATAGGTTTTGCTGATCTGAGGTGCATACTTTAGTGTAAAATATGAAAACATCACAAATTTCATAACAATAGTTGAAATCAATTTTGAATTAAGATGAACACACCATAGTTTTCAGATAAGTTTCTAGATCTGGAAACTATGAGTGATTTGTGCATGACATCACCAATTGTATGAGATTTGTGAATCTTATGACATCTTGGTTGTTTTACAGAGCTTTTGAGTCATCATTTTGAACATGATTTCTCGTTACTCTGTTTTTCAACTGAAATATGACCAGCCTTAGTATCAATGAATTGTGAGCTGAACTGTTATGTCAAATTGATTGTTAGATCGAATTTGACTGTCCAAGCTCTGATACCAATTGTTAGGATCGGAGGCTATCATGATTGTGCTTGTTTGTATGAATTGAACATTCATAGTATATGAAATGATGTAAAGTGCAGCGGAAATGAATACAAACTTTGTTAAACACAATCCAAAGGAGAGAGCAGTTTGATAAACAATTGCTTTTCATCATTCGAAAGGTTACAAATCAAAAGATTACAAGCATGCTTACATAACTAAGCTCCCCCTCAGCCTAATGCTCCATGGTTGGTTGTACAAGATGAAAGGATTGAATTGAGGAGGAGAACTCACTCAAAACGATCAAATGTAACAGTACAGAGTACTGTTACATTTATAGACAATCCAAACCACTGAAGCATCTTAGCTGACGTCACCATGAAAGGGACATCTAACAACCTAACAAACTTTATCTACTGATCTATACAACTACTGCTTTGCTAACTACTGATATTGCATTACATTACATAGAAAAAACATAGAACTGCTGCTACATCATTCTACTGCTGTGAACCTAGCAGTACTTGTCATGATCAGCAGTGGTTGACTCAAGGTAGCAGATTGAACAACAGGGCTTTTAGTGTTCATCAGTCTTTGTGTTGATCAGTAGTTGTAGGTCAGCAGATGTTGATAGAGGCAGTACTTTGGAGCATATCAGATGTTTGAGTCACCTTCAAGGGGAAAGCAAAGTGTAGGCTGGTGTTTATTGTTAGTCCACTGCTGTGATCCGGTTTTGGCTTTACATTATCTGTTCCTCTGGTAGGGTTCAATCCCAACAAGTAACTATCACACAATGATTACAACTGTAGAGTATGCGCGACACATGTTCAGCGAACACGTGAAGTAAAGTGATGTGATCCCTAGCAACCCCTGTCCACGACAGGTGCTGAGTCCAAACTATAGTACTATCGTTGCTAGAGGCGGTATAGTGTAACACTAAAAAAGCATAGTACAACCATTCATAGATCACGTATAGCATGCGGGAGCGGTTAGCGTTATAAAGTGTTTGCGTTGTGTGTTGTGTTTTGATATAGAACGTATGTAACACCCAAAAGTGCGTTAAAAGAAAATGGGTTCGAGTATACTCACAGTATGTGTTTAACAAGTAAACACAAGCTTGATTGGATTGAAGGGAGCACGTTGAGTTAGCCTGAGCATGGGAACAGTAGCGTAAGTCCTTGAACAGAGTGTAAACAGAATGTCAGAGAGTTAAGTGTTCGAAAGGTGATCCGATTGAATGGGCATAACCCATTCGAGCGGGTGGTCATCCGAGTGGATGACCATTCGAACGGGTGGCCATTCGAATCAGTGTGATAGTTTGTAAATCGTTGAAAACTTCGAAGTTTCGTTAAAAGCATTTAAGTGGTAAAAATTATAAAGGTCAGGTCATCCAAACGGATGATCATTCGGTCGGATGGTCATCCGATCGGATGGCCATTCGAGTGGGATGATCTGTAGTTGAAAATTTCGTAATATTTTCTAAGTAAAACTTTTCTGAGTTAACGGAGACGGCGTGACGATGTGTCAAACAACGGGAATACACCAAGCGTAGCTCATTTGATCGGATGGTCTCAGCCCACTCGGTCAAACTTACCGTTCTTGATGAAGTTTCATGTCTGACCAGTTAATCGGTCCATCTCTTTGGTGGAAATCCGTTTTCAAGCCGACTCTCGATTAAGTAACGAGTTGAGAGTCTGAATGAGTCTAGATTCCATCGGTTTTGTGTAGAAAAGTGAGGAAAAGTTGAAAACAGATGAAAAGTGTTGAAATCTTGTTGAGATTAAGTTAAAAAGTGTGAAATCTCTTAGATCTAGAACCAATCTCGATCAGATGGTGTTCCTTAACCGTTTGCCGGAGCAAAACGGGTGGAAACCACCTTCAAGAGGTCCAAATCAGTGATTTCAGAGAAAAAGTAAGTGTTTGTGTGTGATCTTAATGGTGAAGATGATGTAGAAGTGATTAGAGATGATGATTGTACAAGATTTGAGGAGAAATACTTACGAAATTGCCTTGAATCGCGATTAAAAGTGACTGAAAGCGACTTGGGAGCGTGCGAACGGATGGAGGTGTCAAATCAGAGAATGAGGGGTATATTGCGATATTTATGTCACACCCTGACTTTTGCGGAAGCGTGGTTATTTGGTGTGACTTCTTAATACCATATCATTCAATCATAGGTTATTTGGTGTGACTTCTTAATACCATATCATTCAATCATAACAACGCTATTGTCACAACCCTCACCAAACCAGGTATCCGTACAAATTAATTAATATTTAATTAGTGCTTAATTACTGTGCTTAATTACAATTACGAATAAACTGCTTTCTATTTTCTGATACATACATGTTCATGCATCATACTGTATTACTGTCACTCCATTTGTTACACACAAAACTATAGTGACAAACTTGATGCACAAAAGCACAGTTAGCACAGTGAGCGGATAACCCAGTAAACATGCTGACATTGCCAGCACTAGACAGACATTGTCTCTGAGGCCAGTATGAGCCGAGAATAAATTACTACACTAGTAGGTAGTGTAGGGAGGTGAGGATTATAAAACTGCGTCACTAGGTGATAGTTATAGTGACCGGATGTGCCTAAAACATGCTTTAATTACAAAATTCTGCACTTTATACAAAAATTCAGCATTTCACATAACTAGTAAAGTGCAAAAACTTGGTAAAATAATACTAGACACTTTCCAAAGTGTAGGGAATTTATTGTGTCAATAAAAACACTATACAAGACACTTTAAAGCATTATTTGACACTTTATCGGATTAATATCCAACCGAACAACCGGACTTTATCCGGAACACAAAAATATTGCCAAATACATTGTTTATACTTTCCTGAACTAGTTAGGGTCCCCGAACACCCTAACACCCTTTATATTATAACACACACTATAATACTCTAACTAAACATTCTAATCCTAACTAAGTCCTAACTATACCATCACAAACCAACCCTTACCCCCCCCCCCTAAATTGACAGTCACAAGGGGTGACCCACCCCTTGCCATTTTTTGATTATTTTAATCACTTATGTTGGAAATCTAGAAGACACATTACATATTGGTTAATGAGGAATTGGATTATAAGTAAACATGAGAGTTTAAGACTTTCATTTTCATCAAATCACACAACAAACCACAACTCTCTTTCTCTCCTTTGTGCCTTCGGCCGAAAACACCAACCACCATACATCCACCATTCAAGTCTTGTTCAACTATTTCTTACATACACAAAGGTGCAAGGAGCTTCATAAACAAGCCGGGTGATCTCGAAAGTGCAAGAACCGCTCTCATTTTCTTTTATCCACCCCGTTTACGTCTTGTTTCTTCCCTAGCCTTGAACTAGTAGTAAGTGCCTCTAAACATCATCTTGATCGTGTTTATGGTGGTTAATATAAGATTTAATGGTTAAAAATCAAGAACACACAAGATCATAACATAAAGTCTTGAACATAAGTGATTAATGATGGATAAAGAGAAGCTAGTTGTGTAAATCATGCAAATCTTGTTTAGTTGTGCTTATCTCATGTTGGTTGTTGTTAAAAGTGGGATGGATCATCATCTAGACCTACTAGATCATGTTCAAGAACATGAACTTGTAGTATGTTAGTGCTAGGAATGTAAAAGATGATGAAACCTTCCATATGAAACATGAACTTGAGTAAATGTATTTTTTTCTTGTAAAATAAGGTTCTAAACTAGTAGATCTAAAGATCTACAAGTGGTTTTTCGGAAGAACCAAGTGAAAGATGCAAGTCTTGTTAAAAACCCGGATGTTTTATAAACTAGAAGCATTTTAGTAACTAAACTAGTGTGTAAACACTTGTGTAACAATGAAATTTCATAAAGAAATATTTTTGTAAATTATGACAAGAAGTTGTTAAACTTCAAGTTCTTTTAAAGTAAAGTTTTTAAGAAACTAATTTTATTTTTAAACATAACAAAACCTGCTAAATACGCTAGCAACTTACAACATGTTTTTACAAAACTTTCAAGTTCATGAGGTTGTGATTTAGGCTTATTTTGACAAGTTTGATGCTTAAATATTGTTGATTGATGATTGTTAAATTGTTTGATTGAATTTTTTGAAAAGAAAATGATACGCTTGTAAGCATGGCCACCTCTTCTAGAAATATAACACTTAGGAATATTTTTTTTTTGTAACAAATGTTTATAAATCTGTTTTTGACTTGGTTTTCACAATAAACTTCGCCATGATTTTTATTACAAAATAACCAAGTACCGGAGGCGGATTTTCGTAAATAAAACTTGTTAAATATATTTTTAGAATATATATTTAGAATATATATTTCATAATAAAACGCTTGTGTGATTATGTGATTATTTTGTGAACTAGATATATTATTTTTAGGGTAAAAATAATATAACTTGAAAATATCATGAAATTACGACTCCAAAATAATACCAATGCCCTCACAAATAAATATTTAAGTTACATCGGTATTGTTATTACAACGCGAACTTTAAAATGTAACTTATGTATTTTCGGAAAATACTCTTAAATGTGTATTTTGATAAAGTATTATTTTGGAAATTGTATGGAATAAAATATAATATTTTTGGGAAAAATACATATATTTTGGAAATTAAAACATTTTAGACCAAGTAATTAAAATATATTTTCAAGTGAGACTTAAAAATATATTTTCGGAATTATAGAACACACATGCATTAAAACCCCCATCCTTGGGAAGGAATATATTTATAAAAATAATTAAGAGGTGTAAATACGAAATAGTTGCCTAACTGTTTCCCAAAAACGTTAAACCTTAAGCCAAGGCACGGCCGTCCGTCTAATAGAAGTTAGTACGTGTCACACCCCGGCCGCGTATAACATGCAACCGCGGCGGAAACGCCGGGTAGTGTTGGGACAGAATTAATTGTTTCATAACCATGGAAACCAAAGTTACATTTTATTTATTTAACAAGCGTAATACATTGTCTTAAACAGGAAAACCAAGAGTTTATAACGTAATTAACTAAGTCTATCTTCGTTTTTATGTCTCTAAGGCACAAGTCCGCCCTAGTGTCATGATCATCATCCTATGGAATAGCTCCTGAAAACACATGTGAAAGTAGGTACGTCAGCATAAAAATGCCTGTGAGATACATAGGTTTTGTGAAAATGGGATTCATAACTTGAGTTTAAAGAAATGTTTAATAACAGTCAGTCATGAACCTTCTAATTTGTCTTGCTTTGTAAACCATTTGAAAAACGATAATATCAGATGATATGTATAGATAAGTGTAAGGTTAAACGAGTAACCAAGTAAAATGAGTTGAATAAGATAAGTTGTTTGTAAAAATAATGTCTTGTGAAGTGTATGTTATTTGTGTAAAATGTAATGTGTCTAAACTGAAATGACTTAGATAACGCTACGATATGTAATATTATACAAGCATTTATATATAGGAAGTACCAGCGGCGTATCCACCATGTTTGTACCATATTACATACGCCACGTTACTCAAACCATTTACCCAAACCAACCACCATGTAAATTGTTCATGTATAAACCAATTGTCAAGTGTCATTGTGTAAACCATATCCAAATGTCTATGTTCAATGTAAACCACCAAGTATGTATATCAATGTCAAAATGTTTATGTTTAATGTAGATCATGTAATGTGTACCCAAAATATATCTTGTATGGTAACTGAGATGTATCAACTAAACCATATGTAAAATGCACAAAAACAAGGTGTTGAAGTAAAACATGGTTTAAATCAACGTTATGTTTTGTGGAACAGTGCATGCTATACTGATATAAACATTTATTCGGTATTGTGAAATATGCATACATCCAAGCCTTGAGACTGTGGCGATAAACCCTTAAACAAATTAACGGTTTATCTAAGTTATGTATATCGAATTCGGTCATTCCTTCCAATCCAAACAAACCTAGGATTTCAGGAACGGGAGTTGTCAATTCCTATGGTACCACTACCTACTAACGAATGGCGTGATCAATGTTAATGAATGTATTGTTCCATGTTAAACAAAGCAAATGTCATACCAAAATGAAGGCATGTGATGTAAACAATTGTACTAAGTATGCACACAATGGGCATAAATAGCATGAAATGCAATGTGAAATAATGTACTAAGTACGCACACAATGGGCATACATAGCATGAAATGTAATGTAAGGCAATGTACTAAGTACGCACACAATGGGCATACATAGCATGAAATGTAATGAAAACATGTACTATAATGTACTAACGAACATAGCAGGTATATGATGTGGAAACATGGAAAGCATGAAAGTAACAAGTAGGCACATGTGTTTCACCCCAAAATAGTTTGGAAAACAGTAGAAGAGGGGTTCAATGTACTCACCTGAGATTGCTTTGAAGTTCTTGTATAATAATCACACAATGCTAAAGATCACGGAATATCAAACGGCACCTAATAGGTAGCTATATTAATATACCGGACCAAAATCGGAAGGATCGGATAGTATGCGGGTTCGTAAACCAAACGAGTATGGAGACTCGTGTAATATGGTTTAACAAAGCCTACATACTAAAATGAAACCTAACCTAAGTGCTTGCGACCCATTACGACCCGTTTAGGTAGCTTATGCTATCTTAACCCGTCGTTCGCGTAGAACGCGTTTGGAACGCCTAACATCGTGACCACAAGGTATAACCTCGGAAGGTTATAGCTATGGTCACCTAATGTGTTTGGTCGGATCCTAATGATCTACCAAATGGGTCGGGTTCGAAAGTATAAGCGATTGTTTAGATCGCTTACCTTACGACCCTATATATGCACTAAACTAAAAGTGACGAGCTAAGCATGTTAGGACATGCTTAACTAAGTTTAGAAAACAGGTTTGGCATCAAAACAAACGGCTTTGATGCTCACGAGTAGTTTGGTTACAAAATACGCAAGAATGCGCATTTTGGCCGAAACTACGACTCGTCACTGAGCCTAGATAACATGGTAATCAGTAGGTATAGTCGCCGTGGACTATAACCATCGTGATCACGCTCACGTTATGAAGTTCCAATGAACTTCGTGTTGACCATAAGCTGGCCAACGCAGAAAGTCAAACAAAGTTTGACTTTAGTACTAGAAAACGATTAAAAGAACGAAAGAACACTTAGGAAGGGTCCCCGAATGCTAATCTAGATCAAAATGGCTCAGGTATCAAACAAAGGTTCCAACTTAGAGCTTTAGATCAGATTTTTGTGGGTTTTAACCAAAGGGGGGGGGGTATTTATAGGAAAAGTAAAGCCGTTAGGATCGTTTCTTGAATATCGTGCCACGATCTTAAGCGTACACTTGTCAAGATGTTGTGGTGGCTCAAAATGACCCTTAACTCCTGAGATGGTAAAAGGGCATTGCCCTTTGGAATGTTTGAAGGGGCCATGCGGCCCGCATCAGGATCAGACAAAACCCAGGCGGGCCGCCTGGCTATGTCTGATCTGCACCAACTTTTAGAATTGGCAATTTTGGTCCCTGTTGCATGTTTAAGCCATTTCTGACACTTCTAAGTAGGGATGGCAATCAAACCCGAACCCGCTGGGTAAACCCGAAACCCGACACATTTTGGACGGGTTTGGGGTCGGTTAATTGGGTTTGGGACGGGTTTGGGAATAGTTTTTATTTTTTTCGCGGGTTTGGGATGGGTTTGGGATTTAGTGATATACCCGTTTACCCGACCCAATTACCCGATAAAGTGTACCCATTTACCCGATTGTATACCCGATATAATTTCTTTTATATTATTAAGTATGTATATATATATGATGCATCCATTTTTTACACATATAGTTATTCTATTTGTATACATTGTAGTAATTTAATATATATTTTTATAATGACAATACAAAATGTAACCTGTTAATAGTTACCCGATAAATACCTAATGGGTTTTGAGATAAGTATACCCAACGAGTAATCTTTTTAAATTAACGGGTTTACCCGAAACCCGCGGGTATACCCGATACCCGATGGGTATTTACCCGCTAGAAACCCGACGGGTTTTGGGATGGGTTTGGGACAAGCTTATCTAACCGGGTTTGGGTTTGGGATTACCTAAACCCGTCCCAAACCCGACCCATTGCCATCCCTACTTCTAAGGCCCGTAAAGCCAACTTTAAGGCCCTAAAATGATGCCTAAACATTGTGGACATGAAACATGCTCGAAAATATGTCGGATGTTGGTTCGTTTGGCCGTACGATCGCGATGTTCGGTTAATTACGACGGAATGCGCATAAGCGCAAAAAAACGATCCAAATGACGCGACGAATGGATTTTTCCCATGCCAAACACTAAGGCATAATATTAGGATGCTTACATAAATTTTTGGATGTCCGGATGTATTCAGAACGTAAGTTATGCGCGAAAGTGCAAACTTGTGCACTTTTTGACACTTTTAGTCCCTGAATGATCCAAAAGTTTGTTTCAGCATACCAAACCCCTCAAAGCCTATTTCTAAGCTATGTAAAGGATATTTATGGTATGTTTAACTTATGGACATGTTCCGGAATGTTCGTTACAGTTCAAATTGGCATACTTTCGCAGTTTGTCAAGTTTAGTCCCTGTAAGCGAATTAACTTGTTTTTGCCATACCAAAGCCTTCAAAACTTATTTCTAAGTTATGTAAAGGTTATTTAAGGTATGATGAGTATATGTTGATGTTCCAGAGTATTTGTCGCATTAAACTGAGTACGTTTACGCACCAGTTTGCGTATAATTCTCCAGAGAGCGATGTAGAGTTTGAAATTGAACAAAAGTCAAAACATGAAAAATGTAAAACACAACCAAACAAACATTGGGATAAAATAACATTGTTTTATTGATAACTGAACTGTTCACAATGATTACAAGCACAAATGTTACAGTCTCCCCTACTTGTGGAAATTTCGTCCCGAAATTTATTTAGAGGAAACTCGTGTAAAAAGATGCGGATGTTTTGCCTTCATTTGATCTTCACGTTCCCAAGTAAACTCGGGTCCACACTTAGATTCCCAACGAACCTTGACCAAAGGAATGTGCTTGCGTTTAAGCCACTTGACTTCACGTTCCATGATTTCCACCGGTTTCTCAACAAATTTCAGTGTTTTATCAACATGAATTTCGTCAAGAGGTATGTGGAGGTTCTCATCAGCTAAACACCTCTTGAGATTGGACATGTGAAAAGTTGGATGAAAATTTCCAAGTTCAGGAGGTAACTCAAGTCTGTAGGCTACCTTACCGATTCTTTCGACGATCTTGAATGGTCCAACGTATCTAGGTGCAAGTTTTCCTTTCTTTCCGAATTTGATCACACCTTTCCAAGGTGAGACCTTAAGTAATACTCGATCACCGACTTGAAAATCCAAGGGCTTGCGTTTTAGGTCCGCGTAACTCTTTTGACGGCTTCTAGCTGTCTGAAGGTTATCACGAACTTTCTTTACCTTATCTGTTGTCTCTAAAATGAGGGCAGGTCCAGTAAGTTGAGCCTCGCCAATCTCATTCCAGCAGACTGGTGAACGACATTTTCGACCATAGAGAGCCTCGAAAGGAGCTATGTTGATGCTGGAGTGATAACTGTTGTTGTAGGAGAATTCAATCAATGGAAGATGTGAATCCCAACTACCACCAAAATCGATCACACAAGCTCTAAGCATATCCTCCAGTGTCTGGATTGTTCTTTCAGATTGGCCATCCATTTGTGGATGATAGGCTGTGCTCAGATTAAGTTGGGACCCCATAGAAGATTGCATGGTTCTCCAAAAATGAGAACTGAAACGAGCATCTCTGTCATGATGTTCAAAGGAACACCATGTCGAGCTACAATTTCATCCACGTATATTTGAGCAAGTTTGTTAGCCGAAAAAATCCTCACGGATTGGCAAGAAATGCGCTGATTTAGTAAGACGATCAACAACTACCCAGATGGCATCGTGACCTTTCTTTGTGCGCGGGAGTTTAGTAATGAGATCCATAGTAATGTTTTCCCATTTCCAAACTGGGATCTCCGGTTGCTCCAATAATCTGGAAGGACGCTGATGTTCAGCCTTAACCTTAAGACAAGTAAGGCATTTGGATACGTATAAGGCAATGTCTTTCTTCATACCAGGCCACCAATACTGAATATGAAGATCCTTATACATCTTATCTGAGCCAGGATGAATAGAATAGCGGGACTTATGGGCTTCATCCATAAGCAAGGTACGGAGATTATCTTGGCTCGGGACCCACAAACGGTCCATGAAGTAATACGATCCATTGTCCTTCAGTTCTAGAGCAGGAGTTATGTGATAAGGAAATTCCTTATCCATCAAGCCTTGTGAAACACAAGATTGTTGAGCCTGAGAAATTCGGGCTTGGATATCGGATTGAGCTTGAATAACAGATTGGACACGAACACAATGAAGCTTAGTACGTTCCTTGTGACTCAAAGCATCGGCTACGACACTCGCCTTACCAGGATGGTAGCGAATCTCGCAGTCATAGTCGTTTAGAAGCTCAACCCAACGTCGCTGTCTCATGTTGAGTTCTTTTTGATTGAAGATGTGCTAGAGAATTTTGTGGTCAGTGAAAACCACACATTTTGTACTGTACAAATAGTGTCTCTAGATTTTAAGAGCGAAGACAACTGCACCCAACTCCAGATCATGAGTGGTGTAGTTCTTCTCATGTATCTTCAACTGCCTTGATGCGTATGCTTTGACTTTGTTTCTTTGCATCAGGACGCAGCCAAGGCCCAATTTAGATGCATCGCAATAAACGACGAAATCATCATTGCCCTCAGGCAATGTTAGGACAGGCGCGTCGCAAAGTTTTTGTTTCAAAGTCAGAAATGCTTCCTCTTGTTTGAATCCCCAATCAAAGGGCTTGTTCTTCTGAGTTAGAGCAGTTAGAGGAACTGCAATCTTCGAGAAATTTTCTATGAAGCGGCGGTAATAACCCGCTAGACCAAGAAAAGAACGGACTTCAGTAGGAGTAGTAGGTGTATCCCAATCCTTAATCGCACTGATCTTGGAGGGATCTACATGAATACCTTGTCCGTTGACAATATGTCCTAAAAATTGAACTTCTTTAAGCCAGAATTCACACTTGGAGAATTTGGCGAAAAGTTGCTCTTTCTTTAGGAGTTCCAAAGTAAGACGAAGATGTTGCTCATGATCAGCTCGCGTCTTAGAATAAATCAAGATATCATCAATGAAAACGATGATGAACTTATCCAAATAAGGTTTGCAGACCCTATTCATCAAGTCCATGAAAACAGCAGGAGCATTAGTCAAACCGAATGGCATGACTGTGAACTCATAATGTCCATAACGAGTGCGGAACGCTGTCTTGGGAATGTCTTCTTCATGCACACGAAGCTGATGATATCCAGATCGTAGATCAATCTTCGAAAAATAAGAAGCGCCTTGCAATTGATCAAGGAGATCATCAATGCGAGGTAGGGGATATCGATTCTTGATGGTGAGCTTGTTAAGCTCACGATAATCGATACACATCCTAAAAGATCCATCCTTCTTTTTGACAAAAAGAACGGGAGCACCCCAAGGTGAAAAGCTAGGACGGATAAAACCTTTGTCAGAGAGTTCCTGTAGCTGCTTAGACAACTCTTGCATCTCAGACGGTGCAAGACGATATGGAGCTCTGGCAATGGGATTTGCACCAGGTACGAGATCAATACGGAACTCGACTTGGCGTGCTGGAGGTAGGCCAGGTAACTCTTCAGGGAAAACCTCTGAATAATCCCGAACGACAGGAATATCTAAAATAGACTTACCCTTGCCTTTATCTGCTGTAACATGTGCCAAGAAAGCCACATAGTTCTTCCGTAGATGTTTCTGTGCTTTAAAACAAGACATGAGTTTGAGACCACCGGCAGGCTTCTCACCAAGAACCTGTAGGATCTCGCCTGTCGACAGCGGCACACGAACAATCTTCTCAGAACAAACTATCTCTGTGCGATGCTTAGATAACCAATCCATACCCACAATAACGTCGAAGCTTCCAAGTTGCATAGGCGTGAGATCGATAGGCAAAAGATGGTTGTTAAGGTTCAACTGGCAGTTGCGGAGAACAGAATCAAGAACAATGGGTTCACCACTAGCAACCTCTACTGTCAAAGGTTTACCTAGTTTCGTTCTAGACACGCGAAGCATTGGCTCAAAAGACAATGACACAAAACTTTTGTCGGCACCCGAATCAAAAAGAACAGATGCAGGCTGATTATTAATAAAGAACGTACCGTTCACCACTTCATTGTCTGCTTGTGCCTCTTGAGCATTCATGTTGAAGACTCGCCCTCGAGCCTGAGCCTGATTCTGATTCTGGTTCTGGTTTGCTAGCCTTGGGCACCGGTTTCTGTAGTGGGTCAGATCCCCACAGTTATAACAAGCACCTGGTAGGTAGTTTGGTCGTGCAGCTTGACCCTGTTGCTGAGCAACTTGTTGAACCGGGTTCTGAACTGCGCGATTTTGAGCAAACCGACAAAACATCGGCAAGATGACCTGACTTCCCACAGTTAGTACAGAAACGGCACTGATGTTGCGGCTGATAGTGACTGTTGCATCGATTGCACAAAGGTGCACTTCCTGAATAGGGCTTCTTTGCTGGAGGCTGTGCGGCTTGGTTGGGAGCTGCCTGGTTAGCTTGGGCAGTGACAGCATAGTTTTGGGAAGCCTTACGCTTCTTTCCCCTTTTCGATGAACCAGAGTCCCTTCCATTCTTGTTTTGACCTTTCTTGCTATCTTCCTTGTCAGACGACTGTTTCTTTCCCTTGTCACCCTTCCTGTGTAATTTATTCTTCCGAATCTGCGACTCAATCAATGTTGCTGATAACTCGATCGCCTGACGGAGTGTGGTAGGGTTGCTACCAGTGATAATGTCTTGTACCGAGTCAGGAAGGCCGTCGATGTACCTTTCGATGGCCTTGTCGAGTGGGGCGACCATAGTCGGGCAAAGTAGACTCAGCTCCTCAAACCTATCAGTATATGCCCTATGCTCGCCACTATCTTGCTTCAAATCATTAAACTCTTTCTCCAACGCTCGTTGCTCATGACGAGGACAAAACTCCCTCATCATAAGAGCTCTTAGTTCAGCCCATGTCTGCGCTAGAGCAACTTCTGCACCACGGTCTCTCATTACCCCATTCCACCATGTAAGAGCCCTCTTCTGAAACACGCTCGAAGAAAACTCGACCTTGCGATTATCCGGACACTACACGTGGCGAAAAGTATTCTCGATGCTCTCGAACCATTGAAGAAGCCCAGTTGCTCCCTCAGAACCACTAAACCTGAGTGGTTTAGCCGAGCTAAAGTTCTTGAAATTGCATGTACCATTGTTGTTGTTGTTGGCTTGGTTCCATTGAGCAAAGAGATTTGGGAATTGAGCAGCCATCTGCTGCGCAATAATTTCTGCCAGCTTGGCAGTTGCTATCTGGTGTTCGCATCGAGGAGGCATTCTAAAAGAGGAAAACATGAAAGGAAACGAGTGAGATGATTGGATGAAGAGAATGAGATGGAACAGAATCAACAAAAGCAAAGATGGTGGTTACGCATCGCAAAGCAAACAAGCGACACGAAATGTCTAGTCAAAGTAAATGGGTCAAAAATAAAGTATCGCGAAGACATGTTCGCCTATCAGTGAACACTCACCCCAACAGTTCCCAGGTAAGAGTGACTGGTCCTATTATGTGGATTTGTATGAACACTCTAGCCTTAGACAAAAATCTCAGGGTACAGGCATTCACTCTTCTAGTTCGCACGTGTTCACACTATTAAAACCCGAAAACCTTGACGAGACTTTTGAAAATCCAAAGGGGTTCAAAACCTTATAACAGAGGGTTCAAAACCTGGTAATCAATCATCTTAGAACAGATGATTAATTTTCAAAGCGGATTCGGAATCGAAATTCTCGTTGTGGTTATCACCTAAGGATAGGTGATGTGCATGTTTTAAAATCTAAACACAAGCTAACTTGTGTTAGGGTCCTAGAAAGTTATAGTCTAGGTCAAAGCATTACAAATAACCTAATTCCCTATAACCATTGGCTCTGATACCAACTCTTCTGTCACACCCCGGCCGCGTATAACATGCAACCGCGACGGAAACGCCGGGGAGTGTTGGGACAGAATTAATTGTTTCATAACCATGGAAACCAAAGTTACATTTTATTTATTTAACAAGCATAATACATTGTCTTAAACAGGAAAACAAAGAGTTTATAACATAATTAACTAAGTCTATATTCGCTTTTATGTCTCTAAGGCACAGGTCCGCCCTAGTGTCATGATCATCATCCTATGGAATAGCTCCTGAAAACACATGTGAAAGTAGGTACGTCAGCATAAAAATGCCTGTGAGATACATAGGTTTTGTGAAAATGGGATTCATGACTTGAGTTTAAAGAAATGTTTAATAACAGTCAGTCATGAACCTTGTAATTTGTCTTGCTTTGTAAACCATTTGAAAAACGATAATATCAGATGATATGTATAGATAAGTGTAAGGTTAAACGAGTAACCAAGTAAAATGTGTTCAATAAGATAAGTTGTTTGTAAAAATAATGTCTTGTGAAGAGTATGTTATTTGTGTAAAATGTAATGTGTCTAAACTGAAATGACTTAGATAACGCTACGATATGTAATATTATACAAGCATTTATATATAGGAAGTACCAGCGGCGTATCCACCATGTTTGTACCATATTACATACGCCACGTTACTCAAACCATTTACCCAAACCAACCACCATGTAAATTGTTCATGTATAAACCAATTGTCAAGTGTCATTGTGTAAACCATATCCAAATGTCTATGTTCAATGTAAACCACCAAGTATGTATATCAATGTCAAAATGTTTTTGTTTAATGTAGATCATGTAATATGTACCCAAAATATATCTTGTATGGTAAGTGAGATGTATCAACTAAACCATATGTAAAATGCACAAAAACAAGGTGTTGAAGTAAAACATGGTTTAAATCAACGTTATGTTTTGTGGAACAATGCATGCTATACTGATATAAACATTTATGCGGTATTGTGAATTATGCATACATCCAAGCCTTGAGACTGTGGCGATAAACCCTTAAACAAATTAAAGGTTTATCTAAGTTATGTATATCGAATTCGGTCATTCCTTCCAATCCAAACAAACCCAGGATTTCAGGAACGGGAGTTGTCAATTCCTATGGTACCACTACCTACAAACGAATGGCGTGATCAATGTTAATGAATGTATTGTTCCATGTTAAACAAAGCAAATGTCATACCAAAATGAAGGCATGTGATGTAAACAATTGTACTAAGTATGCACACAATGGGCATAAATAGCATGAAATGCAATGTGAAATAATGTACTAAGTACGCACACAATGGGCATACATAGCATGAAATGTAATGTAAGGCAATGTACTAAGTACGCACACAATGGGCATACATAGCATGAAATGTAATGAAAACATGTACTATAATGTACTAACGAACATAGCAGGTATATGATATGGAAACATGGAAAGCATGAAAGTAACAAGTAGGCACATGTGTTTCACCCCAAAACAGTTTGGAAAACAGTAGAAGAGGGGTTCAATGTACTCACCTGAGATTGCTTTGAAGTTCTTGTATAATAATCACACAAAGCTAAAGATCACGGAATATCAAACGACACCTAATAGGTAGCTATATTAATATACCGGACCAAAATCGGAAGGATCGGATAGTATGCGGGTTCGTAAACCAAACGAGTATGGAGACTCGTGTAATATGGTTTAACAAAGCCTACATACTAAAATGAAACCTAACCTAAGTGCTTGCGACCCATTACGACCCGTTTAGGTAGCTTATGCTATCTTAACGCGTCGTTCGCGTAGAACGCATTTGGAACGCCTAACATCGTGACCACAAGGTATAACCTCGGAAGGTTATAGCTATGGTCACCTAATGTGTTTGGTCGGATCCTAATGATCGACCAAATGGGTCGGGTTCGAAAGTATAAGTGATTGTTTAGATCGCTTACCTTATGACGCTATATATGCACTAAACTAAACATGTTAGGACATGCTTAACTAAGTTTAGAAAACAGGTTTGGCATCAAAACAAACGGCTTTGATGCTCACGAGTAGTTTGGTTACAAAATACACAAGAATGCGCATTTTGGCCGAAACTACGACTCGTCACTGAGCCAAGATAACGTGGTAATCAGTAGGTATAGTCGCCATGGACTATAACCATCGTGATCACGCTCACGTTATGAAGTTCCAATGAACTTCGTGTTGACCATAAGCTGGCCAACGCAGAAAGTCAAACAAAGTTTGACTTTAGTACTAGAAAACGATTAAAAGAACGAAAGAACACTTACGAAGGGTCCCCGAATGCTAATCTAGATCAAAATGGCTCAGGTATGAAACAAAGGTTCCAACTTAGAGCTTTAGATCAGATTTTTGTGGGTTTTAACCAAAAGGGGGGGGGGTATTTATAGGAAAAGTAAAGCCATTAGGATCGTTTCTTGAATATCGTGCCACGATCTTAAGCGTACACTTGTCAAGATGTTGTGGTGGCTCAAAATGACCCTTAACTCCTGAGATGGTGAAAGGGCATTGCCCTTTGGAGTGTTTGAAAGGCCAATTTTAGCAAGAAAACAAAGTTTCTGCAACTGAAGGGGCCATGCGGCCCGCATCAGGATCAGACAAAACCCAGGCGGGCCGCCTGGCTATGTCTGATCTACACCAACTTTCAGAATTGGCAATTTTGGTCCCTGTTGCATGTTTAAGCCATTTCCGACACTTCTAAGGCCCGTAAAGCCAACTTTAAGGCCCTAAAATGATGCCTAAACATTGTGGACATGAAACATGCTCGAAAATATGTCGGATGTTGGTTCGTTTGGCCGTACGATCGCGATGTTCGGTTAATTACGACGGAATACGCATAAGCGCAAAAAAAAAAAAAAACGATCCAAATGAAGCGACGAATGGATTTTTCTCATGCCAAACACTAAGGCATAATATTAGGATGCTTACATAAATTTTTGGATGTCCGGATGTATTCAGAACATAAGTTATGTGCGAAAGTGCAAACTTGTGCACTTTTTGACACTTTTAGTCCTTGAATGATCCAAAAGTTTGTTTTAGCATACCAAACCCCTCAAAACCTATTTCTAAGCTATGTAAAGGATATTTATGGTATTTTTAACTTATGGACATGTTCCGGAATGTTCGTTACAGTTCAAATTGGCATACTTTCGCAGTTTGTCAAGTTTAGTCCCTGTAAGCGAATTAACTTGTTTTTGCCATACCAAAGCCTTCAAAACTTATTTCTAAGTTATGTAAAGGTTATTTAAGGTATGTTGAGTATATGTTGATGTTCCGGAGTATTTGTCGCATTAAACTGAGTACGTTTACGCACCAGTTTGCGTATAATTCTCCAGAAAGCGATGTAGAGTTTGAAATTGAACAAAAGTCAAAACATGAAAAATGTAAAACACAACCAAACAAACATTGGGATAAAATAACATTGTTTTATTGATAACTGAACTGTTCACAATGATTACAAGCACAAATGTTACAGTACGTGTAGGTCGTCACGCAGCAGGTTGATTGGGATTGACTATTTCGAGACGCACTTCAGTGAGTTCATGTCCCCCTTTTCTCTTAACTGTTTTCAGTTTTTATTCTTCAGGGGTGGAATACATGTTACAGTAATTACAGATACTTTTATACATGGTATGGTTAGCATAAGGAGGGTTACTACTTAGATCATGTGAGTGGGTAGGCTGGAACTAGAGGCCATTAATCCTCATTGTAGGACCGAGGGTCATTAGCGGTAGATCTATCTGGGTGTAGCGAGCCCAACTCCAGGCCCACTGTACGGACCTTGGGGTGACTTTGAGCCCGACGCAAAAATCTGCTAGGTTTGAGTCTTCCTACAACACTTCACACATATCATTGGCTTCGCAACCCAATGGTGATCTCTTTTTCCTTATTTGCTACATACCAGGGATTTTCATACATACAAACATGTTACAAAGGTTTTTACATACTCACTTTTACATGAACTCGCTTAACTTTTGTTGATTTTTCAAATTACATGTACTTCAGGGAATTAGGGATCTGGCAAGGTATGCTGTGTCTTCATGCTGCGTAGGAGAAGTGATGTCATCCAAGTTTAGGGATTGTGACTTTTGCCTGGACGAGTCAAAAGTCTTAAACTGTGTTTATTTCGTGTTTTATGGTTGTGTCTTATGAACAATGTTTTTATTATGTTGTGTTGTAATCCCACTGCATGTGTCAACTCTTAAAACAATGTTGTCGTATTTTATTTTTAAAACTTGAAGTAATTGATGATCATCATGGTTTTACTTACATATAGCTTTGTTGTGATTAAGCTATGATATTAAGAAGTCACACCAAATAAACCCACACTTCCGCAAAGCCAGGGTGTGACAGCTTGGTATCCGAGCTTTGATCATAGCGAACTAGGATTCCTTCTCGGGTGCAGACTATGATCACTAGGGCTCTCACGAAAACATTTTTACATTGCATACATTACGTCCAGATCCAGGATACAAAATATTTTTACAAACAAAAAGTATGAGCACATTTTTCAAAAATTATGATTCAGTCGCCACGAATGGGGGAGTTCAGTCTTAGAGACTGAGGGAGTTCAACCCTAAAGGCTGGGAGGTTCAGTCATGTAGACTGAGGGGCCAATCATAAAGATTGGGGAGGTTTTGGTCTTAGAGGCCAGGGAGTTAGTCTGAGAGACTAGGAGGGTCAGTCTGAGAGGCTGGGAGAGTAGTCTAGTGGGACTAGGAAGAAATGCTTGCTTGCTTATTGGTGACTAACATGCTTATTTGATTATATGATTGATTGTTTTTGCGTATATGTGTTTGTGTTACAGACATCATGCCTTCTTCATCAGACACTGGAGTTTCAGACACTCTGGATCCCATGGCGATAGTATTAGATGACATAGTTTCGTTGGAGCGAGAGGTCTACACTTCCGATACTACCAGCACCGATGATGACGAATTCCACCCCTTTGCGCTGCCTGACGTCATAGCCGAGCCTGATGATGGCCATCTCACTGGGGATTTACCACTCGCGGAGATCCCTGCTCCTGTACCCCTTGCTGCTTATCCGGTTGTTGATATGCCCCTCGATGTCGTTTCTGACGACGACGTCGATCTGTTTAAGGAGGACCCACCTGAGGTTGACCATGAGGGTGATGCGCCTATTGCTGCTGATGTTATCCTACTCATTGCTGATGCTCCTGCAGAGGAGGCTCCTGTTCGTTCACCTATTCCAGACTCCTTTGAGTCTATGGCGTCCGCACCTTCGCACACTCAGGGAGTGCAGCACCACTCACACGACGCCGATCCTGACATGGCGTCATCAGCTGCACCTGCACCCACACATAGCTTCGAGTTTGATCACGACGTTGATGATGATCTGGATCCTGTTTTTCCCCTGGTTTTGATCCTGACCAGGATATTGAGTTCATTCACTTAGACCAGCCCCTGGAGGATCTTGTAGCCCCTATCGATCCTTTGTTTGACGATCCAGCTGATTTTGATATGGAGTTTGTTGATCCGGAGTCTGTTGTGGCCCCTGAGCCAGTCGTTGCTCCTGACCCTGCATTAGAGCATGACCCTGTTCATGCCGATGCACCTGCTGTTGCACCTTTTGTTGATGATATACCTGTTGACGATCATCCTGTTGTTGCTCCACCGTTGGTGGATGATCATATTGCTGACGTTCCTGCTGATGCTCCACTCTTGATAGAGGATCCTGTTGTTGCACCACTTCCTGATCCAGTGCCGGTGCTGTTCGACCGTGCACCTTTTGCGACCCATATAGATCCACGTTGCGCTTGTAACATTTGTGCTTGTAATCATTGTGAACAGTTCAATTATAAATAAAACAATGTTATTTTATCCCAATGTTTGTTTGGTTGTGTTTTACGTTTTTCATGTTTTGACTTTTGATCAATTTCAAACTCTACATTGCTTTCTGGAGAGTTATACGCTAACTGGTGCTTGAACGTACTTAGTTTAATGCAACAAATACTCCGGAACATCAACATATACTCAACATACCTTAAATAACCCTTACATTACTTAGAAATAAGTTTTGAAGGCTTTGGTATGGCAAAAACGAGTTAATTCGCTTACAGGGACTAAACTTGACAAACTGCGAAAGTATGCCAATTTGAACTGTAACAAACATTCCGGAACATGTCCATAAGTTAAACATACCATAAATATCCTTTACATAGCTTAGAAATAGGCTTTGAGGGGTTTGGTATGCTAAAACAAACTTTTGGATCATTCAGGGGCTAAAAGTGTCAAAAAGTGCACAAGTTTGCACTTTTGCGGATAACTTACGTTCTGAATACATCCGGACATCCAAAAATTTATGTAAGCATCCTTATATTATGACTTAGTGTATGGCATGAGAAAAATCCATTCGTCGAACAATTTGGATCGTCTTTCGCGCATATGCGCATTCCGTCGTAATTAACCGAACATCGCGACCGTACGGCCAAACGAACCGACATCCGACATATTTTTGAGCACATTTTAAGTTCCCTATACTTCAACATCATTTTAGAGCTTTGAAATAAGGTTAACGGGGCTTAAACGTGCCAAAAACGCATCAAATACCAAGTTTTGGTGCTGCAGGGACCAAAACTGCAATTTTGCCAAACTAGGGGCTTACGGACCGTAAGCCATAAGCCATACGGTCCGTAAGGGGTCCCCAGTACAGCAGAACCCACATTTAATGCTGATTGGCTCTTCAAATGGCGAAAGGTCCAATTGCCTTTTCACCCAATCAAAGGCCAAGGGCCATATTCAGTGAACCATAACATTTTGACACATGTACGCACAAGATCGTGGCACGTTATTCGATGAACGATCCTAACAGTTCCACTTTTCCTATAAATACCCCCCCCCCCATTTTGCTCAAAACCCACACAATCTGATCTTAAGGCTCTAAGTTGGAACCATTGTTTCATACCTGAGCCATTTTGGTCTAGATTAGCATTCGGGGACCCTCCGTAAGTATTCTTTCGTTCTTTTATTCGCTTTTCGAGTCCGAAAGTCGATGTTTTGTTGACTTTCTGCATTGACCAGCTTATGGTCAATGCGAAGTTCATGGAACTTCATAACGTGAGCGTGATCACGATGGTTATTGTGACAACTCGAGTCTTCGAGGCCTTTCCTGTACACGTTACTAGTTTGCAATACGCCCTTGTATTTTGTTTGGTGTGTAGCATGTGCATGGATTAGTGAAATATCTTGTATATAACCCTTATGTATGGATTTTTATTAAATAACTTACTACTAATATGTGTTTATCATAATAAAGAAAAGTCAGCACTCAACCTCGACGAAACATAGAGTTTCGTCCATTAACTCCACTCGACGAAACATAGAGTTTCGCCATCAGGATCTTTTGTGATAACTCGAACTTTAGACCTACTTTGTGTAAATGTTACGTGCTAGTGTGAACCTTGTTGATTTAATGAATGATTGTTAGGATTATTGTATGTTGTGATTATGTCATATGTGTATTGAACGAATGTACGATATGTTATGTGTTTCTATGTATTCAAGCCCAAACGCACAACACCGCTCGACCGCACAAGCCCACTTGGACTTTACATTTGGACGCGGCCCCTTATGGGCAGCCTAAGTGGATTTCGGCCCACCTACTTTACACGAATAACACAAGGGGTGTTGGTAATTTTCACACACTTTGGCAAATCATCCTCACACACAAACCCTAGCTTTCCTCTCTTTCTCTCTCGCTCAAACCCGACGGCACAAGATCATCCTCTTGCTCAGATCAACTCCTGTTCCTTCTCTACTCGGTTAGTATGATTAATTAATCGTGCTTGATGTTTTGATGTGTGTTTATAATAGCCTTGCATGATGATCTAGGTTTCTTGATTAACATGATTGTTTATGTTAAATGATAGTGTTCTTGATAATCGGATCCCATGTACACTTGATTTACATGTTCAATAATGTTTATACGTTTTGGAATGCATGATCTAGTAATCGGCTGTTATGAGTTGTTAATCACATGATGCTTGAATTAACCGGCTGTAATATAGTAGAACTCGGATAGATGATCAGGTTTAATTCGGGTAAATGTTCATAAGATGTGTTCATGCATGATTCGGTTAGGGTTCTTGAGAAAAACATGTGAATTATGCTTGTTTGATCGATATAGGATTGGGATAGAATCTTTGATTTTGTTAATTGATTGTTAATATGGAAACTGTTAAAAGCTTGTAACCGATTGCATGACATCCGGAAGTTTGTTACGGATCGCACAAGACCGGAATCGCACAAGATCAGATCATGCAAGATCTGATCCGAACGCACAAGCTGATCCGGTCGCACAAGAGGCCCTGATCGTACAAGGGGTCTCCAGTCGCACAAGGCATGCCCAGTCGCACAAGGGGTAATGTTGTTTAGCTGTTGGGCCTTAGAAGCCCAAGACACAAATGTACAAGCCCACACTGATCGCACAAGTTGAGCGTTATGCTGTTGGGCCGAGCAGCCCAAGTTCCCTAAATCGCACAACCCAACCTGACCGACCAGGCCCATCTGATTCGCACAAGGTGTACCTTATTGGGCCGATATACTAATTGGATTATTTATGTTATTGGATCGCACAAGTCACTCACGAATATTAATTGGGCCGAGATTGTATTATTAGTTTGTTATGATATTTGGGCCGTATATGTTAAACTGTTTGCTTGTATGTTGGGCCGGGGATTTGTTGGGCTTGGACATTGAATCGCACAAGATGGTTGGGCTCGCACAAGCTTGATGGCCAACCATCCGGGTCGCACAAGTTGAGAATGTTATGTTTGACTGTTACGTGTTTACCATGATCCTTGCATGCTTGCAACGTGTTAGCTTATGTGATACATACGTGCATTACTTGAACCAAACCTGACTTGTATGGTAACCCTGTTAGGACGTGGTTGACCACTTTAGTTCAAGAAACCTCCTTGTGTATCTGCCGAGCAACCCAAGGTGAGTTCACACAGCCAAGGCATGGGGTTCCCAGGGTGGGAATGGGATTGGATGATTATTTCGTGCGTACATAGTTAATGGAACCTAATGATATGGTCCTCAGGGTGAGGATGGTAAATGATAAGATACAGCTAGACTAGTATACCTACTTGAACTGATCTTCGCACACACGCCAAGGGTTGGCTGCGATATTATGACTGATCTTCGCACACATGCCTTAGGGAGGCTGCGAACTATACATACTAAACTTCGCACACATGCCAGGGTGGCCAGCGATACAAATATACATAGTCTAGAATACTTGAGAACTTTCCTTAATCTTCGCATACATGCCTAGAGGGCTGCGATGGAAACCAATACTATACATGAACAATGAACGAACATAATACGACACATACAATTACTATTACCGAACCTACTTTCTGTGAACTCGCTCAACTAGTTGTTGACTCTCTGCTGCATGCCTTGCAGGACCTTAGGTATCATATGGAGCTTGCACAAGGAGGAGCGGGTCGTTGTGGACAAGGATTCGTGAATGCTTACTAAACACTTATGATATTTCATACGTTAACACTTATGTTTGGGTTTTCCTTTAATGCTTCCGCTACACTTAATTATGTTGGTTTGATAAACACCTTTCGTATTGATGGATAATTATTACTATTTATTTCATGTTCAATATGATTGGTGGCTTGATCCTGGTCAGTCACGCTCCCAAGCGGTGATACTCCGCAGGTGGATTTTGGGGGTGTGACAGATTGGTATCAGAGCCATTGGTTATAGAGAACTCGGTTTTAATATGGGAAAACGTTTTTATTAAAACCAGACTATAACCAGAACAGTGCTCCCAACGATCCACAACGACGCTCAGCTCCACGTGCAAGACTCAACATCCTAGGTAATAAGGTTTATGTTTATTACCTGCATGCTAGAACTATATAGAACTTTGCTCGCATTACGTTTAGATACACATGACTTTCTTACATGAGAATACCTACGTGCTTACGCTTTTCTGTCATCGCCCTATTCGCGAACCACTCTCACTTACGTTACTTTTACTATGAAGATCATGTCTGGACGAATTAACATGACTCAAGCCCAGCTAGAGGCTCTCGTTCAAGCTCAAGTTGCTGCGGCACTTGCAGCCGCACAAGCAGGTAGTATATCATGTAGTCATAACTCACACTAGGATCTTTAGATCCTACACTCCTAAACTAGCCCTTGTATTTAAACTTTGCCCTATTCGTACACAATAGGTCAACACGCGCAGCAACCTGTCTACACTTTCAAGAACTTCATGGACTGTCGTCCAAGTACTTTCAGCGGCACAGAGGGGGCAGTTGGACTCCTACACTGGTTTGAGAAACTCGAGTCAATTTTCGAAATGTGTGAATGCCCTGTGGCTCGTAGGGTGAAATACGCCACTGGCACGCTAGAAGGAATAGCACTAACTTGGTGGAACGCCCAAGTTCAGATCTTAGGGTTGGCAGCTGCTAACGCCACACCCTGGAACGACTTCAAGGAACTCATTAAGAGGGAATACTGCACGCGTGATGACATCCATAAGTTGGAGAACGAGCTCTATCACTTGAAAATGACGGGGTCAGAGATTGAAGCCTATACGAAACGGTGAAATGAACTGGCCATTCTGTGTCCAACTATGGTGGACCCTCCAGTGATGCGCATTGAGTTGTATCTCAAGGGACTTGCGCCAGAGATCCAGAGCCATGTTACATCAGCAAACCTCGACAACATCCAAGACATCCAGCGTCTTGCCCATCGACTCACAGACCAGGCAGTAGAACAGAACAAGCTGCCCAAACGCGTCAGTGCAACCACTACTCCAGCTGCTACTTCTGCTACACCCAACGACAACAAACGGAAATGGGATGGGGATTCCAGCAGGGGATCAGTTTCCGTTCAGTCTCAAGCACAGCAGCGCAGGACGAATGACTACCAGAATTCGAGTCAGCAATCATCTGGCAGTCAGGGGCAGGGTGGATACCGGGGAGTTCACCCACTATGCAACAAGTGTAACAGGCACCACAATGGAAGGTGTCGCAAAGAACGTTGTCAGAGATGTCTCAAGCTAGGGCACGAAGCCAAAGATTGCAGGAGCTCACGACCTGCGAACCAGAATCAGCAACTTCCGCCACCGGTTCCTCAAAACCCACAGCAGCAGCAACCACAGCGTGGAAACCGGGGATGTTTCCAGTGTGGGGCAGAAGGTCATTACAAACGCGATTGTCCTCAGTTGAACCAGAACCAAAACCGCAACAACAACAATCAGGGCAATGGGAACAACAACAACGGGGGAAACAACAACAATGGCAACGAAGCTAGGGGACGCGCTTTTGTGCTAGGTCGAGGTGACGCAGTGAACGATCCCAACGTAGTTATGGGTAAGTTTCTCCTCGAAGATATTTATGTTACTGTTTTATTTGATTCGGGTGCGGATACAAGTTATATTTCTGTGAAAGCTAGTAAATTGTTAAAACGTACATCAACACCTCTAAACACCAAACACGTCGTAGAACTAGCTAATGGTAAGAGTTTAGAAGCCACGCAGATAGTCAGGGGTTGTAGTATCGTCTTAGCCGGTCAAACATTCTCGATCGACCTTATTCCCATAGTCTTGGGAAGTTTTGATATCGTTATTGGGATGGATTGGTTATCCCAACATCAGGCAGATATCTTGTGCAGCAAGAAGATTATTCGCATTCCACGTTCTGGTCAAGAACCTCTCGAAGTTCAAGGAGACAAGAGTGGTGCAGTGGTAGGCATTATCTCTTTCTTGAAGGCTCAGAAGTGTCTGCGGAAGGGTCACACCGCAATCTTGGCACTCGTTTCAGATGCATCAGTGAAGGAAAAGAAATTGGAGGATATTCCAATTGTTCGTGACTTCCCTCAGGTGTTTCCTGAGGATTTACCTGGTTTACCGCCACATCGCCAAGTCGAATTTCAAATCGAGTTCGCTCCGGGAGCAGCACCCATAGCTCGCGCACCATATCGTCTAGCTCCATCAGAATTGGAAGAACTGTCAAAGCAGCTACAAGAGCTCTTGGAAAAGGGCTTCATTCGTCCAAGCTCTTCGCCATGGGGAGCTCCAGTGTTATTTGTGAAAAAGAAGGACGGTACCTTCAGGATGTGCATAGACTACCGTGAACTGAACAAGGTAACGGTGAAGAACCGTTATCCCCTTCCACGCATAGACGACTTATTCGACCAGTTGAAAGGGTCGTGCTACTATTCGAAGATAGACCTGAGGTCAGGTTATCATCAACTGAGAGTCCGGGAGGAGGACGTCTCCAAAACAGCATTCAGAACTCGCTACGGCCACTACGAGTTTCTTGTCATGCCGTTCGGGTTAACGAACGCACCTACCGTATTTATGGACCTTATGAACAGGGTGTGCAAACCCTATCTTGACAAGTTCGTCATCGTCTTCATCGACGACATTCTGATCTACTCCAAGAGTCAGGAGGAACACGAGCAGCACCTACGCCTTATTTTGGAACTCCTACGGAAGGAACAGCTGTACGCTAAGTTTTCGAAATGCGACTTCTGGCTTCGTGAAGTCCACTTCTTAGGCCACGTAGTGAACAAGGATGGGATCCATGTCGATCCATCCAAGGTAGACTCAATCAGGAATTGGCCTGCACCACGTACGCCAATGGAAATACGCCAATTCTTAGGTTTGGCGGGTTAATACAGACGGTTTATTAAAGACTTTTCAAAGATTGCTCAGCCGCTTACACTACTGACACAGAAGGGTGTCACCTACCGTTGGGGCGATACGCAGGAAACTGCTTTTCAGCACTTAAAGGATAGACTTTGCAGTGCACCTATCCTCTCTTTGCCAGAGGGCACAGATGACTTCGTGGTTTATTGTGATGCATCCATTCGGGGACTTGGATGTGTGTTAATGCAGCGCGATAAGGTTATTGCTTACGCCTCGCGCCAACTTAAGATTCACGAACGGAACTACACGACGCACGATTTAGAGCTGGGAGATGTTGTTTTCGCGCTTAAGATATGGCGACACTACCTGTACGGTACCAGGTGCACGATTTACACCGATCACAGGAGTCTCGAGCATATTCTTAAGCAGAAGGATTTGAACATGCGTCAACGACGATGGGTTGAACTACTGAACGATTACGAATGCACCATCAAGTACCATCCAGGCAAAGCCAATGTTGTGGCTGACGCCCTCAGTCGGAAAGACACTTTACCTCGGCGCGTGCGAGCGCTACAGCTTACAATTCAGTCTAGCCTTCCTACACAGATACGAGATGCACAGGCAGAGGCATTGAAACCAGAAAACGTAAGGGCAGAAGCCCTGCGCGGCTCACGACAGCGGTTAGAACAGAAGGCAGACGGCGCCTATTATGTAACGGGGCGTATTTGGGTCCCACTTTATGGCGGTTTACGCGAGCTAGTAATGGATGAAGCTCACAAGTCTCGTTACTCGGTACATCCAGGGTCGGACAAAATGTACCACGACATCAGAACTACTTATTGGTGGCCTAGCATGAAGGCCCACATTGCCACTTATGTCGGAAAATGCTTGACCTGTGCAAGAGTCAAGGTCAAATACCAGAAACCAGCGGGCCTACTTCAGCAACCCACGATACCTCAATGGAAATGGGAAGAAATTTCCATGGATTTTGTTACAGGCTTACCTAGATCCCAGCGTGGGAATGATACCATATGGGTGATCGTGGATCGACTCACCAAGTCTGCACACTTCCTGGCTATAAAGGAAACGGATAAGTTCTCCACTCTCGCAGACATCTATCTTAAAGAAGTCGTTTCGAGGCACAGGGTGCCCATCTCCATCATTTCGGATCGCGATGCACGATTCACGTCAGAGCTATGGCAAGCAATTCACAAATCTTTCGGCTCACGATTAGACATGAGCACAGCATATCATCCTCAGACGGATGGGCAGTCTGAGCGAACGATTCAAACACTTGAAGACATGCTTAGGGCATGCGTTATCGATTTCGGCAACGGCTGGGAAAAACACCTCCCTTTGGTGGAGTTCTCATACAATAATAGTTATCACACCAGCATTCAAGCCGCTCCATTCGAGGCATTGTACGGACGTAAATGCCGGTCACCTCTATGTTGGGCAGAGGTGGGGGATAGCCAGATCACGGGTCCAGAGATTGTAGTGGACGCCACAGAAAAGATAGCACAGATACGACAACGCATGGCGGCAGCACGCGACCGTCAGAAAGCCTACGCGGATAAGCGTAGAAAGTCATTGGAATTTCAGGTCGGGGACCGGGTTTTATTAAAAGTTTCACCCTGGAAGGGTGTAGTTCGTTTTGGCAAACGGGGCAAACTCAATCCGCGGTATGTCGGACCGTTCGAGATCATAGAGAAAATAGGCAAGGTAGCCTACAAGCTAAACCTACCAGCTGAACTCGGTGCAGTTCACAATGTCTTTCACGTGTCGAATCTGAAGAAATGTCTGTCAGATGAGACCCTCATAGTTCCTTTCAAGGAACTCACCATCGACGAGCGGTTGCAGTTCGTCGAAGAGCCAGTTGAAATCACGGACCGGGATGTGAAGGTCCTCAAAAACAAGAGAATCCCTCTTGTTCGAGTACGTTGGAACTCCAAACGTGGCCCAGAGTACACCTGGGAACGCGAAGACAGGATGACAGAAAAGTACCCCCAGTTATTCAGAACCAATGCAACCACTACTGAGGCTGAAGCTACTACTGCGGAATTTCGGGACGAAATTCCAGATCAACGGGGGGAGGATGTGACACCCCAGGAAAACCAGTGAACGATACAACTTACCTAGCTTCCTCAGTGAGTGCGTACCAAATTTCAGGACGAAATTTCTTTTTAGTTGGGGATAATGTGACAACTCGAACTTTAGACCTACTTTGTGTAAATGTTACGTGCTTGTGTGAACCTTGTTGATTTAATGAATGATTGTTAGGATTATTGTATGTTGTGATTATGTCATATGTGTATTGAACGAATGTATGATATGTTATATGTTTCTATGTATTCAAGCCCAAACGCACAACACCGCTCGACCGCACAAGCCCACTTGGGCTTTACATTTAGACGCGGCCCCTTATGGGCAGCCTAAGTGGATTTCGGCCCACCTACTTTACACGAATAACACAAGGGGTATTGGTAATTTTCACACACTTTGGCAAATCATCCTCACACACAAACCCTAACTTTCCTCTCTTTCTCTCTCGCTCAAACCCGACGGCACAAGATCATCCTCTTGCTCGGATCAACTCCTGTTCCTTCTCTACTCGGTTAGTATGATTAATTAATCGTGCTTGATGTTTTGATGTGTGTTTATAATAGCCTTGCATGATGATCTAGGGTTCTTGATTAACATGATTGTTTATGTTAAATGATAGTGTTCTTGATAATCGGATCCCATGTACACTTGATTTACATGTTCAATAATGTTTATACGTTTTGGAATGCATGATCTAGTAATCGGCTGTTATGAGTTGTTAATCACATGATGCTTGAATTAACCGGCTGTAATATAGTAGAACTCGGATAGATGATCAGGTTTAATTCGGGTAAATGTTCATAAGATGTGTTCATGCATGATTCGGTTAGGGTTCTTGAGAAAAACATGTGAATTATGCTTGTTTGATCGATATAGGATTGGGATAGAATCTTTGATTTTGTTAATTGATTGTTAATATGGAAACTGTTAAAAGCTTGTAACCGATTGCATGACATCCGGAAGTTTGTTACGGATCACACAAGACCGGAATCGCACAAGATCAGATCATGCAAGATCTGATCCGAACGCACAAGCTGATCCGGTCGCACAAGAGGCCCTGATCGTACAAGGGGTCTCCAGTCGCACAAGGCATGCCCAGTCGCACAAGGGGTAATGTTGTTTAGCTGTTGGGCCTTAGAAGCCCAACACACAAACGTACAAGCCCACACTGATCGCACAAGTTGAGCGTTATGCTGTTGGGCCGAGCAGCCCAAGTTCCCTAAATCGCACAACCCAACCTGACCGACCAGGCCCATCTGATTCGCACAAGGTGTACCTTATTGGGCCGATATACTAATTGGATTATTTATGTTATTGGATCGCACAAGTCACTCACGAATATTAATTGGGCCGAGATTGTATTATTAGTTTGTTATGATATTTGGGCCGTATATGTTAAACTGTTTGCTTGTATGTTGGGCCGGGGATTTGTTGGGCTTGGACATTGAATCGCACAAGATGGTTGGGCTCGCACAAGCTTGATGGCCCAACCATCCGGGTCGCACAAGTTGAGAATGTTATGTTTGACTGTTACGTGTTTACCATGATCCTTGCATGCTTGCAACGTGTTAGCTTATGTGATACATACGTGCATTACTTGAACCAAACCTGACTTGTATGGTAACCCTGTTAGGACGTGGTTGACCACTTTAGTTCAAGAAACCTCCTTGTGTATCTGCCGAGTAACCCAAGGTGAGTTCACACAGCCAAGGCATGGGGTTCCCAGGGTGGGAATGGGATTGGATGATTATTTCGTGCGTACATAGTTAATGGAACCTAATGATATGGTCCTCAGGGTGAGGATGGTAAATGATAAGATACAGCTAGACTAGTATACCTACTTGAACTGATCTTCGCACACACGCCAAGGGTTGGCTGCGATATTATGACTGATCTTCGCACACATGCCTTAGGGAGGCTGCGAACTATACATACTAAACTTCGCACACATGCCAGGGTGGCCAACGATACAAATATACATAGTCTAGAATACTTGAGAACTTTCCTTAATCTTCGCATACATGCCTAGAGGGCTGCGATGGAAACCAATACTATACATGAACAATGAACGAACATAATACGACACATACAATTACTATTACCGAACTTACTTTCTGTGAACTCGCTCAACTAGTTGTTGACTCTCTGCTGCATGCCTTGCAGGACCTTAGGTATCATATGGAGCTTGCACAAGGAGGAGCGGGTCGTTGTGGACAAGGATTCGTGAATGCTTACTAAACACTTATGATATTTCATACGTTAACACTTATGTTCGGGTTTTGTTGATGCACTTGTGTCTGTACTTTGTCTGTATTCGGTCACGATGTAAACGATGTCCTTGTCAGTCCTGTAAGTTGACCAAGTCAACCGTCCTCCTGGTTTGACTTGGCCAAACAGTTAGAAAATGTTTGTAAATCTTCTGTGTTGAAGGATAGCTCATCGAAGGATAATATAGATCCTTCGATGGCCTAGAAAGATATGTTACGAAGGATAATATTAGACTTCGAAGGATATGAAATCTTTCGAAGTATATGTAGATCCTTCGAACACATTGTCATCGATAGATGATCCTTCGATAATCTATCGGATCCTTCGGACAGGACATGTTGAGCTGGGTATATAAATACCCTTGTAGTGTGTTGTGTGAAAGAGACTTGAGAGACTTGTTAGATAGATGCACACATAGAGAGGGTTTGAGAGCATTCTATCCAAACACACACCCACACACTAGAGAGTTTGCAAGTTAGATTTGTAAACATTGTGCTTGTAACCGGAACCTTCATTCGTATTAATACAGTGGTGTTAATCGGTGAATCGTCGTGTGTTTGTGTTTATACTTGTCTCATCCCGGTTTGCTTGCTAGCTTGGATTCCGCACTCGCTAGTGGGTTTGTATAACAAGGTTTAGGTTCGTCATCCTCCGACAAGGGACCTACAAGTGGTATCAGAGCTAAGGCTCTTTACCTTGTTTAAAACCGGGTTTTTGTTCAAGTCTTGGGTTAGTTTTCGTCAGATCTGGAAAACTTCAGTCGCCGTGTTCTTGATGTGTTCTTGATGTTCGTGACAGATCTTCATATTTCGAAAGATCATTTAAGATTTCGATAGACCATCCAGTACTTCGAAGGATCACCTTTTTCTCCTAACTGACTTCGAAAGATCAAGTAAAATTTCGAAAGGTCATCTTGATATTCTTGAAAGATCAGCCTCAACTTCGAAAGATCAACATCAAAACTTTCGAAAGGTCAAGCTAAAATTCGAAGGGTCAACTTTTGTTTTTCGAAAGATCATTTTTCTTGTTCGAAGGATCAGATTCAACTTTGAAAGATCATCAGATTCAACGTTGCTTGTCTCAAAAAGGGTCAACCAACTGTTCAAAGGTCACATCAATCACCTTTACCCCTCAACAACATTGAAAGATGTGTTGTTGGTTGTTGTGCACCGCCCAAAGCACTACCGTTTGTTTGTTGAAGGTGTTCAATTAAATCGGCCCAAGGTCCACGGCCCATGTGCTTAAATTAAAAAAAAAAATCATTTTGCACCGCCAACGATAACAAATCAGACATATATTCGAAATACATTTTGTTGATTTTTGTGTGTGATCACCTCCCAAGTCACCGCCCCAAATAGACCAATACAATTAAAGATTATAGTTGTTCACCGCCCACGATAATAGATCAGATATATTTGAAAGACACTTTCTTGTTGATTGGTGTGCACCGCCTTGAAGTAACAAAGATATTTGTTTTTGCTGTTGGTGTTCACTGCTAAAAGCGCCGCCCCACTAAGAAGAAAAAGGCCAACAGCCCATGTGCTTCAATTAAAGCTTTGTGTTCAGTCCAATGCACCGCCCAAGTAGCCAATAAATTTTGATTATTTGTTGTGCAAAGCCCACGTTTAGAAAATCAACTTACGAAAGATCATCTTTCGAGACCGGTTTGGTGTTTGTCTTTCGTGTGATCTTTTGGTTGATCCTTCGATAATTTGATCCTTCGTCGATCTGATATAGAATTTAGTTTTCTTATCAAAGATGAATCAGAGTTGGTGGGGAACTCCAGCTCCAGACAGTCAATGGGATCCATCCGCGTGGACTACAACATCCTTGGCTCCGCAATCATCTGATACGCAATCATCTGCTTCTCAATCTGAAATAGATTTCAAGACTGCTTGGATGCAGGCTATTGCCCCATCTTCAGCTGCCATGATATCTGCAAATCAGTGGGCATCAGTTACCAATCAAAGGCAAAGTGAACCGAAAATAACAACAGATTGGTTTGGCAATCCAATACAAGTTCCTGTAAAGCCGGCTCCAACCACAGACTTGTATGGAAATCCATTACCCCCAGTTGGTTTACAACACCATCGTTCTACTGTAGAACCATCATCTCTTGATCCAAAGAACAGTAGTCAGACAAAATCGGCGTTGTATGCTGAAATTGTCAAAGATGCAAGCAATGGTGAATCCTCGGGAAATGATGACAGTTCTGAACATGACAGAAGTTCAGATGAAGATGTCTCAACTTCAGTTGAGGGTGATACAACTTCAAGTTCAAGTTCGAGCGAGGATGGATCTAAATGTGAATCATCAAGGGAGGTTATTAATTCTGATGCAGAAAGGCCAACACCTGAGAGTGATTCCAGTCAGGTATGTGATTCTAAACCTGATTCTATTTCTGCTGTTGTTGAATGTGCTAAGTGTTTAGAATATGCAGAAAAGGAGAGTTTGTTTGAAATCACACAGAAACACAATCAAGAATTGATTGTGGACCTTTCTAAAGCAACCGAAGCTAATTTATTTTTAACCAGAAATGAAAAGGAATTTAAAGAAACAATTGCGTCATTAAAATATGATGTTTCTGAATTACAAAAGGCTGTTTTGCGGAAACAACATGCTAATAATAACTTGATTGACACAATTGAAAAACAAATGGTAGAGTTAGCTACAGCTCGATGCGAATGTGAAACAATCAAGCAGAAATTGGAAAGCTATTCCAATTCCCGCTATGTTTTGGATCACATTATTGATGTTCAAAGGAAAAAGGGGGATACAAAATGTATTGGTTACAAATCATGCCCTCCCCCGATGAATCACAATTACTCTAAGTCGCCTAATGACGAGGATATGCCCCGTTTTGAACCTACTGTGCCACTCGGTCTAGATGACTTTGCAGCAGGCCTCGGGTTCACAACTGGTACATCATCCTCGGGGCAATCTGAATCTGAGAATGTGAAAAATTCATCGTCTGTTAAGGAACAGAGTTCTCCGATTATTGAGGATGCTGATTCTTCGGACGATGAATCTGAAGAAAATGAGAAACCACAGTCTAACTCGGTTACACCAGACATTCCAATTGAGAATCACATCTTGTGTGATCCACCAGTGAAACCGAGTAAGGCTGAAACACCAAAGGCAATGAAGCCCAGTGTATCGAGCATTGAAAAGAATAACTTGTTGTATACGCTCAAGGGAGACAGCAAAATTTATTCTGACAGAGATTTTCCAATCAAAAATGTAAATCAAGATTTAATTGAGAAAATTTTTGAAGGACGAACTGATAAGTTTTTGGGAAACAAAGGTAACAAAGTGACGGTCACTCAATGTGAACCAATTCCGTGTGAGCTAATTAGAAAACAATACGGAAACCAAAAACTGCCAGTTGAGCGAAAACAACAAGTGAATTCTGGAAAGGGTAAGGGTCAGGTACAAGAAAAGAGGGCTCAAAACAAGAATGCTCAAGCACCAAAGGCTCAGCAGCCTAAGACTGAACAACCAAGGGTTCAACAACCTAAAGTTGAGCAGTCTAAGGCTCCTCAACCTAAGGCTGCACAACCTAAAATTCAACAATCCAAGATTGAGCAACCTAAGGTTCAAAGGGTGCAAAACAAAAGAGCTCCAGCTAAGAAAAGAGAACAGAAAGTGAACTTTGTTGGATCAAAGGGTACGGACAAACTTGAAACATTTCAAAATAAATCTAACATTGATTTTGTAAAACAAGTTAGAATTTTAAAGAGAAATGATGAGAACAATTATACCCAACACACAAATGGATGTGACTTAGGTCCAAGCACATCTAGATCACAAAGTTCAGTATCTGGTTCTTCGTCCGGTCATCAACACGTTTCTCCGAGGTTTGTAGAGCGGAGAATGTGTTTTGAATGTGGTACAATTGGACATATAATTCGAAATTGTCCATATCTTCATAAGTTGAAAGCAAAGGTTGATGATCCCCATGAACAACATCATGCCGCCCAAGAGAATAGAAAAGGCAAACAGGGCGAAAACAAGAAAAAGGATCGGAAGATAAACTTCGTGAAATCAAGAGGGTCTGATAAAATTGATACTTTCAAAAACAAATCCAACAAGGATTCTGTTAAACAAAGTAAAATTTTGAAAAGAAACAGTCAAAACAACTATACACAACAAACAAACGGTTGTGATGTAGGACCAAGTACCTCAAGATCACGAAGTTCATCATCCAGCTATTACAGTTATGATACTCCGAGGTTTGTTGAGCGGAGATCATGCTTTGAATGCTGTGAGTATGGACACATCATTAAGAATTGTCCATATCTCACCAAGAGAAAGTCAAAAGTTGATGCCCCCCATGGTAACAATTACCATAAAAGACCTGTTTCACCAAAACAGGACCCTCGTTTTGTTAAACAACGAGAAAAGAAACAGAAAAAGAAACAAAGAAAAGAAGTTGAAAAAGTTTTAAAACCGGAGGTCATCCAAACAAAATCTGTTAAATCGGATGTTAAACATGAAAAACAGAAACAAATTTGGATACCAAAACCGGTAACTGTTTCAGGGGGAGCTACATCAATTCCGAATCATCGGGAAATGGATGTTACAATTCTCGATGATGACGGACGACCCAAGTCTGTGAAGGCTTGGGTCCCCCTCTCCAACTAATCTCTGAATGAGTGTGCAGGATGTTCCAGGAGGAACTATTGATAGTCTTAGGATTGTTGATAGTGGAGCGTCCATGCACAAGATTGGCGACATAATGCTCCGAAATATTGTTATATCTAGGAGAATGTTGTTGCCATTGATGGAGAGAGAAAGGAAAGAAAAGGAAAAGAAGAAGAATATGTTGGTGAAAGAATGTGGTTGAATGAAGTTGCAAAATTCGACCAGATGAAGAAAGTGCCAAAATTTGGTTTGTATGGTTTTTGATCGGGTCATCAGGAAAGATTCCAATGAAATGTGTGCGGATGCCTTGGCATGGATTGAACAACCGCACACTACTTCTCAAGAGGAAAACAATGACCTTCACTGGTGCAATGTGAAGACCAGTCGGAACCAAAGGTTTTTGATCGTGTTGCTGTGAAGAGGTTTTTCAGTAGCTACAAAATCGACTTTGAAGTCCACACAGGGTGGATATCCAGTTTGGGAGAGTGCTCAGATTTCTTGCAATGCACGAAGCAGTTGCAGTATACGGTTTTTAAATTTCTAATTTCTCCTATACTTGTTGATTTTTAGGCTGCTATATGAATTATATCGTCTTGTACAGCACTCTTTGGCCTGACACGTTGATCTCGAATATCACCTCACACGTGATTGTTTCTTTATGAAACTCGTCAATGTTGTTATGGTCCGCACCGCTTACCGACGTGCCAACTGATTTTCCCAAAATTCGATAAATCTTTTCTGATAAAAACTTAATTTGGGTAACCGGCATTAAGGTCAAGCAAGAGTAAAACCAACATCGGAAAATCATTTTTGTAAATATCTTGGTGTTTTAAATTTCTCTTAGTTTATTGATTTTAGGGGGAGTAAATCCAAAAATCCAAAAATATGAAAATCCAAAAACATCAAAAAAATTTCAAAAACACAAAAACAATAGAAAATAAAAAATGAGTTTCCTGGCGAGCAAAAGAGAAAATGATAGTACATCAGTGGTCTATTCAAACCTCTTTAAACCTTAAATGAAAAACGATAAGCAGCTCTATATAAGATGTATCGGTAGGCTCACAATCATTTTAAAGTGTGCAAGGTGATATAAATCTTAAATCGACTGAAGATCAGGTGGGAACCATTCATTGGCATATGGTCTTAGTACCGAAATTTCGTTTGATAGATTGCCGAGGTTCTGAGATATTCGGTCTTTATGCTGCTTATCATCTGGGTATCATGGTTGTATCTTTTACCGAAAAATAACGGGGACGCAAGTCTAGATCTTCCATGATACTATACATACGTGTACATATCTCATACTGCATTCGACCTCAATAAGTGATAAACAATCACATGTCCAAAACAAATAAGTGATAAAATATCACATTTATCCGGGTGTCAAGTTCGTCTCTCTGCTGTACGGAAGTACTGACCTGTTCACGGACTTGCTCCTGTGCCCTCATGCATATGAAAATTAAGTTCCTCATCAATAAGTGATTATATCACATAGGGCTTGTTTTCAAATCAAAATAAGTGAGTATCTCACAGCTTATACGGTCAAACAGATGATAATCGGTATACTCACCGGTAAGATGAACCCTCGTGCATACCTTGATACGGGAATGTGTCGTGATGTGGATGAACACCGGTCGGTAAGTTTAAATCATACCTTAATGTATCTCCTAAACATGATTACATCTGATAAGTTGAGCTTAAGTGGACAACAATACCGATAATTGTTATAGGATGCTTATCTTAATGTTAACTAACTGAACAACAAGAGTGTTTTGGCATGACCGTACACTGATATGATTCTCTTACCCTCGAAACTCGCAAAAAGAATGTATGTATATATTTATTTACTGCTTTCAGTATTTACATTTAGAAAAGTCAAAAATACCAAAAAAAAAAAAAAAAAAAGATTTTAGGTGTGTTTTAATTTAAACTTTATAAAAGCCAAAAAGATTTTATTTCTATTTTATTTTCGATCGTACGATGTTGGAACTCGAGTCTTCGTTGCCTGAAACCTGAACGAAAACCGAATTGACTAAATCTTCATACACGGTCCAAATTTGCATGTTTTGAAAGTTGAAATCTGAAATTGATAAATTTGAAAAACTTTCAAACTGTCGGACAGTGTTTGATGGTGACATGGTCATCCGTGTGTCACTTGTTTATGATTAACTATATTCCAAGCAGTTGTTCTCATTACGCGTTTAGATTTCTTGCATGTGCAGATTCTAAAGGCTAGGAGAACATGGTCGATGACAAAGCTTTGGAATAAAGACACGACGTGAAGGCACTCAAGTGATGAAGATGATCGAGTTGCCGCTGGCCATCGTCAACTCCACAAGGATCTCACTTCATAAAGATAAAGTATTTCACGAGCATAACTCAAGGGGGAGCTTATGTTAAGGGGGAGTTTGTTAACACACTTCCTACATGATACGGGTAGTTTGTTGATACACTCTCTGCTTTCAATACGTGAAGACTTTGAAGATCCTCCGGCATTGAAGATTCGAAAGGACATCAGAGTTTTGAGAACTCGAAGACCAAGGACCATCGAAGTTCGAGACGAGTCTACAACTATAGAAGATAAAGACAAAGCTACAGCCAAGGGGGAGTTTGTTGATGCACTTGTGTCTGTACTTTGTCTGTATTCGGTCACGATGTAAACGATGTCCTTGTCAGTCCTGTAAGTTGACCAAGTCAACCGTCCTCCTGGTTTGACTTGGCCAAACAGTTAGAAAATGTTTGTAAATGTTCTGTGTCGAAGGATAGCTCATCGAAGGATAATATAGATCCTTCGATGGCCTAGAAAGATATGTTACGAAGGATAATATTAGACTTCCAAGGATATGAAATCTTTCGAAGTATATGTAGATCCTTCGAACACATTGTCATCGATAGATGATCCTTCGATAATCTATTGGATCCTTCGGACAGGACATGTTGAGCTGGGTATATAAATACCCTTGTAGTGTGTTGTGTGAAAGAGACTTGAGAGACTTGTTAGATAGATGCACATATAGAGAGGGTTTGAGAGCATTCTATCCAAACACACACACACACACTAGAGAGTTTGCAAGTTAGATTTGTAAACATTGTTCTTGTAACCGGAACCTTCATTCGTATTAATACAGTGGTGTTAATCGGTGAATCCTCGTGTGTTTGTGTTTATACTTGTCTCATCCCGGTTTGCTTGCTAGCTTGGATTCCGCACTCGCTAGTGGGTTTGTATAACAAGGTTTAGGTTCGTCATCCTCCGACAAGGGACCTACAGGTTTTCCTTTAATGCTTCCGCTACACTTAATTATGTTGGTTTGATAAACACCTTTCGTATTGATGGATAATTATTACTATTTATTTCATGTTCAATATGATTGGTGGCTTGATCCTGGTCAGTCACGCTCCCAAGCGGTGATACTCCGCAGGTGGATTTTGGGGGTGTGACAGATTGGTATCAGAGCCATTGGTTATAGAGAACTCGGTTTTAATATGGGAAAACGTTTTTATTAAAACCAGACTATAACCAGAACAGTGCTCCCAACGATCCACAACGACGCTCAGCTCCACGTGCAAGACTCAACATCCTAGGTAATAAGGTTTATGTTTATTACCTGCATGCTAGATCTATATAGAACTTTGCTCGCATTACGTTTAGATACACATGACTTTCTTACATGAGAATACCTACGTGCTTACGCTTTTCTGTCATCGCCCTATTCGCGAACCACTCTCACTTACGTTACTTTTACTATGAAGATCATGTCTGGACGAATTAACATGACTCAAGCCCAGCTAGAGGCTCTCGTTCAAGCTCAAGTTGCTGTGGCACTTGCAGCTGCACAAGCAGGTAGTATATCATGTAGTCATAACTCACACTAGGATCTTTAGATCCTACACTCCTAAACTAACCCTTGTATTTAAACTTTGCCCTATTCGTACACAATAGGTCAACACGCGCAGCAACCTGTCTGCACTTTCAAGAACTTCATGGACTGTCGTCCAAGTACTTTCAGCGGCACAGAGGGGGCAGTTGGACTCCTCCACTGGTTTGAGAAACTCGAGTCAATTTTCGAAATGTGTGAATGCCCTGAGGCTCGCAGGGTGAAATACGCCACTGGCACGCTAGAAGGAATAGCACTAACTTGGTGGAACGCCCAAGTTCAGATCTTAGGGTTGGCAGCTGCTAACGCCACACCCTGGAACGACTTCAAGGAACTCATTAAGAGGGAATACTGCACGCGTGATGACATCCACAAGTTGGAGAACGAGCTCTATCACTTGAAAATGACGGGGTCAGAGATTGAAGCCTATACGAAACGGTCAAATGAACTGGCCATTCTGTGTCCAACTATGGTGGACCCTCCAGTGAAGCGCATTGAGTTGTATCTCAAGGGACTTGCGCCAGAGATCCAGAGCCATGTTACATCGGCAAACCTCGACAACATCCAAGACATCCAGCGTCTTGCCCATCGACTCACAGACCAGGCAGTAGAACAGAACAAGCTGCCCAAACGCGTCAGTGCAACCACTACTCCAGCTGCTACTTCTACTACACCCAACGACAACAAACGGAAATGGGATGGGGATTCCAGCAGGGGATCAGTTTCCGTTCAGTCTCAAGCACAGCAGCGCAGGACGAATGACTACCAGAATTCGAGTCAGCAATCATCTGGCAGTCAGGGGCAGGGTGGATACCGGGGAGTTCACCCACTATGCAACAAGTGTAACAGGCACCACAGTGGAAGGTGTCGCAAAGAACGTTGTCAGAGATGTCTCAAGCTAGGGCACGAAGCCAAAGATTGTAGGAGCTCACGACCTGCGAACCAGAATCAGCAACTTCCGCCACCGGTTCCTCAAAACCCACAGCAGCAGCAACCACAGCGTGGAAACCGGGGATGTTTCCAGTGTGGGGCAGAAGGTCATTACAAACGCGATTGTCCTCAGTTGAACCAGAACCAAAACTGCAACAACAACAATCAGGGCAATGGGAACAACAACAACGCGGGAAACAACAACAATGGCAACGAAGCTAGGGGACGCGCTTTTGTGCTAGGTCGAGGTGACGCAGTGAACGATCCCAACGTAGTTATGGGTAAGTTTCTCCTCGACGATATTTATGTTACTGTTTTATTTATTCGGGTGCGGATACAAGTTATATTTCTGTGAAAGCTAGTAAATTGTTAAAACGTACATCAACACCTCTAAACAACAAACACGTCGTAGAACTAGCTAATGGTAAGAGTTTAGAAGCCACGCAGATAGTCAGGGGTTGTAGTATCGTCTTAGCCGGTCAAACATTCTCGATCGACCTTATTCCCATAGTCTTGGGAAGTTTTGATATCGTTATTGGGATGGATTGGTTATCCCAACATCAGGCAGAGATCTTGTGTGACAACTCGTATTTCGAACCTGTTTTTGTGTAACATTACGTGATTGTGTGAACATTAGTGAATAACATGATATATGTGTTTTATGTGAAATCGTGATATATGTTATGTGTTACATAACCCGAATACACGACCCATTTGCCTACACAACCCATTCGGTCCATGATTGATGGACTCGAGACCGTTAGGGCGGCCCGATGAGGGGACGGCCCACTCTCTTAAACCGTGTAAACACTCACTAGTGGGGGAGTTCTCTCATTTGTTACAATTATCTCACACACACACAAAAAACCCTAGAAGCTCTCTCCTTCCCCTCTTGAAACCCGAAGGCAACACATCTTGGCTTGCAAAGATACTCGTGTTCGGATCACTCTATTCTTACTAATCGGTTAGTGTTTGTTTTCATGATGTTTGATATTGTATGTTTTGGCAAGTAATCGATTGGTTGAATGTTACTTGAATGATGTTTCTGTGAATCGGTTGCAACCAAGATATTAACTGTATATGTCCACGATTAGATGATAACATGGTTGCTATGTCCTGTTGATGGGATTGTCATATGATAATTGAACCGTAGATGCAACTGAGCGAGTATGTCAGGATTATTGTTCATGTATTTGGGTTAGGGTTCATACGAATTAGTGATATAATTTCTTGTTTGATCGAGTATTAGCATGTTATGAAAACGGTTTAGTTGTTGTTTAATGCTGATCATGAACACGTTTGAATATGAATGATTATTGATTTGATCTGATTTACGAAACTGCCGAATATGTTTACTGGATTTACGGAATGATTGTTGCTGTGTAATCAGGAAAGTTGTTACGTGCATTGATTTCGACACAGATTGCGAGTCGGAATCTCCCATTACGACTCGAGACCTCACACTTGTACACACACAGCACAACTCGAAACCGTGGTTGCGAGTCCGGTTGCGACTCGAAACCGACACAAACAGCATGAACCGAAACCACGGTTGCGAGTTAGGAAGTGACTCGAAACCGAACCATGACAAGCCGAGACCACAGTTGCGAGTCCCGTTGCGACTCGTAACCACCTTTGGTTGCGACTCGAGATCGCTGGTTGCGACTCGGGACCTTTCCTTGTTGCGACTCGAGACCATGAAACCTTACACGCTGATATTGGGCCTGCACACTATCACGAGCCCAACTGATTGGGCTGAACACTTGGACTTTGCTTGTTTACGTGACTGTTTACGTCGATGCCTATACGTGGGATATGATGTCGAATACTTGTACAACTTGTTACAATACGTGTAGAACCTACGTGCAATATTTGAATACGAATCTGATTGGTATGATAACTTTGGTAGGACGTGGTTGATTGCTTTTTAACTTAATTGAACTGTGTGAATCATACCGAGCAACCCCAGGTGAGTTCATTTCATTTTCTCAAGCATGCGTCCCGGTGGTTTGGGACAACTGGTAAACATTTGGAAGGGAAACGTGGGGTAAACAACTGAAACATAGAAACAATCATTTACCGGATTGCCTGTAAGGCAATGGGGTAATTAGTTGATAGCGCTATTAGGTTTGGCACCCTCACACCGGGCCGTAAGGACGGGCGTGAACTAATTACTGGGACAACTTGTAACGCGGATATAAGACCTCCTACAGTTTGTCAAGGTTGTTTGATACCTTGACTTGACCAATGCCTGTAGGGCATTGGAGTTAGGCATTCCCATCATTGACGCTGCATACGGTACAACAAACGAATTAACAACGATATCAGAAACAAACAACGAGTTGATTTAACTAATATCTGGTAACTTCACACGTAAGCAACACCTTGAACTCACCAGCGTAGTCTGACACACTTGTTGCATGCTTGTAGGTCATTAACCTTGGAGCGTGGACTTGCTATCTGGGAGTGCTGGAGTTGTCATGGATCGAAGCTATGAGATTACTAGTATTGACACTTTGGTTTTGAGTTATTATGAAACGATTACAAAACAATTTATTATATGCTTCCGCTACTCGACATTATTGAATTGATAACATGTTTTATTAAGTATTTTTTTTATTGGTTCAATGTGATTGGTGGCTCAGACTCTGATGTGTAACACACCTCGCGGGGGTTTCCGCAGGTGGTATTTTGGGGGTGTTACAGTTTGGTATCAGAGCCACTGGTTATAGTGAACTAGGTTTTAAAACGTTTTGTAAAACCAGACTATAACCGAACAACTTCGACAATCGATCATGACACTCAGCACCAGATTGCAAGGTTCGCTTCTCTCTCACTTTATACATTACTTGCTTAGCAGTCACACACCCACAACGTATATGAACTGAAACATTAAACACCATAGTGACTTGATAGTGTGACACTACTCATCGACTCATGTTAACCATAGAACTGTGATATCAGCTGTTGTGTTATTTGAACGGGGGAAACTTCGAGCGCAAGCTAAGAGGCTCTGAGATGAACATGCAAATCGTCTTATTATTATGGGTGCACACTTAATAATAACGCGGGGTGCATGCAAGTCCCAGTGAGGCTTATCGAGCGTGAGAAGGGTTCTGCCTTACTATGTGTAAACTTGGTAGTATAGAGATATCCGTATGACACCTGTCTTCCATCTCGTTTCGATTTCTAAATCGGTTTATTCCCAACTATAGAAACATGAGTGGACGAGGACACGGACGTGGCAACATCAACATGACTCAGGCTGAGTTGACTGACCTAATCAATACCCGCGTGGCTGAGGCTCTAGCAGCCTATCAAGCTGGTACGGAATGTACCAAGTACTCCTTATTCTTATACCACGTACACATCTTTTCATTCCTGTAATGTGTTTCCTCCCGTTATTTAGGTCAACAAGCGCAACCTCAACCTAACCAGCATGCGTGTACATTCAAAATGTTTATGGACTGTAAGCCACAGACCTTCACCGGAACTGAAGGGGCTGTGGGACTTCTAAGATGGTTCGAGAAAGCAGAGTCTGTGTTTGCTATCTGTAACTGTCCCGCTGGGGACAGGGTGAAATATGCTGCGGGTACCTTGGCTGATGGTGCCCTAACATGGTGGAACGCCCAAGTGCAGTTATTGGGCATTGAGGCCGCGAATGCCACAACTTGGGAAGATTTTAAAGAACTGATCAGGGAGGAGTACTGTCCTCGGGACGAGGTCCAGAAGTTGGAAAACGAATACTACGACTTGAAGATGGTTGGATCTGAAGTCGAAGCGTATGTGAAGCGATCATATGAACTGGCCGACATGTGCCCAAACTTGTCCCGGCCTATGTCTCGGAGGATTGAGTTGTTCATCAAAGGGTTGCCTCCGCGTGTGAAGAGCTTGGTCACTGCAGCCCATCTCAATGATTTGACACAGATCGTTCGTCTGACTCACAAGATTGTGGATCAAGAGGTGGAAAGCGAATCGTTGCCCCCACGTATTTCGGCCACTAAAGCTGCTACCCCCACTGCCACTGCGTCCGCTAATGATAACAAGCGGAAGTGGAGTGATTATGACAAGGCATCCAGTGCTGGCCAGACTCAGAAAAGGCAAGACAACAGCAACCGCAACATCAGCCAGTCGTCTTCTGTCAATCAAGGCCAGGGAAGTGGTCAAAGTCAGGGCTCGTATGCAGGAAAGAAACCACAGTGTAATAAGTGTGGCTACCATCATTTCGGGCCATGTAGTCGCACGTGTCGCAGGTGTGGTAAAGTGGGCCATGAGGCCAAGGATTGCAGGGCTTCACAGCCCAAACACCAGCAGCAGCAGAACCAGCAGAATCAAAGACAACAGGGACAACCACCCCAGCAGAACCAGGGTTTCAGGAAGGGGTGCTTTCAGTGTGGCGATGAGGGCCACTTTAAACGGGATTGTCCTCAGTTAAACCAGAACACCAACGACAACAACCGCCCGAATAACAACAATGCTGGAAACAACAACAACAACGGCAACAACGGGGGTAATGGTGCTCGGGGCAGAGTGTTTCAGCTTGGAGCAGGGGATGCCAGGAATGACGGCAACGTTGTAACTGGTACGTTTCCTGTTAACGATCGTATTGCTTCTGTATTATTTGATTCGGGTGCCGATTGGAGTTACGTGTCCCTAGAGTTTAGTCAACGATTAGGGATAACCCCAACACCCTTAGAGGTTAAACAAGTAGTAGAACTAGCAGATGGTAAGACGATAGAAGCCTCAAACGTCCTTTTTGGATGCAAACTAGATCTCGTGGGTCAGGTGTTTGATATTGACCTCCTTCCCGTTACGCTCGGTAGTTTTGACATAGTGGTAGGTATGGATTGGTTGTCTAAGCACCAGGCAGAAATTCTATGTAAGGAGAAGATTGTGCGCATTCCTCTCCCTGATGGAGAGTCACTGTTAGTTCAAGGACATCGTAGTGGAGCGATGGTTGGGATTATCACGGCCATGCGTGCACAACAGTATCTACAAAAGGGGTATCCTGCACTGTTAGCATTAGTTACCAACGCACAGTCTGAAGAGAGTAAGATCGAGGATCTACCAGTGGTGCGAGAATTCGCTGATGTATTTCCAGAGGAGCTACCAGGGTTACCTCCTCACCGTCAAGTAGAATTTCAGATTGATCTTGCACCGGGAACGGCTCCAATTGCTCGAGCTCCTTACCGGTTAGCACCAGGAGAGTTACAAGAACTGTCTAATCAACTGCAGGAGTTGTTGGACAGGGGCTTTATTCGACCTAGTTCGTCGCCTTGGGGAGCCCCAGTTTTGTTCGTAAAGAAGAAGGATGGGTCATTCCGTATGTGTATCGACTATCGAGAGCTCAACAAGGTGACCATCAAGAACCGCTATCCGTTACCACGTATCGACGACTTGTTCGACCAGTTGCAAGGGTCAAGTTTCTATTCAAAGATCGACTTAAGGTCGGGTTATCACCAGGTAAGGGTTAGGGAAGAGGATGTTCCCAAGACAGCCTTTCGAACGCGCTACGGACACTATGAGTTTTTGGTCATGCCGTTTGGATTGACCAATGCACCAGCAGTTTTCATGGATCTCATGAACCGCGTATGCAAGCCATATCTCGACGAGTTTGTTATAGTGTTTATTGACGACATCTTAGTCTATTCCAAGAACAAGGAAGATCACGAGCGTCACCTACGTCTCATCTTGGAACTCTTGAGAAGGGAGCAACTGTATGCGAAATTTTCTAAGTGTAACTTTTGGATTCGGGAAGTGCATTTCCTTGGGCATGTTGTTAACGAGAAAGGGATACATGTGGATCCTGCGAAGGTGGATGCGGTAAAGAATTGGGCGGCACCAAAGACTCCGTCTGAGGTGCGACAATTTCTTGGTCTCGCAGGGTATTATTGAAGGTTTATTAAAGACTTCTCGAAAATCGCGCAACCTCTCACCTCACTAACACAGAAGAACACGGTGTACTCTTGGGGAACGAAGCAGGAAGAGGCCTTCCAGTTGTTAAAGCAGAAACTTTGCAGTGCACCGATCTTGTCATTACCAGAGGGTACCGAAGATTTTGTGGTTTACTGTGATGCTTCGATTCAGGGTCTCGGTTGCGTGTTGATGCAACGCGAGAAGGTGATAGCTTACGCTTCTCGTCAGCTAAAGGTACACGAAAAGAACTACACGACACACGACTTGGAGCTAGGAGCGGTGGTATTTGCGTTGAAGATTTGGAGGCACTATCTGTACGGTACCAAATGCACCATCTACACCGACCATAGGAGTCTCCAGCACATCTTCGACCAGAAAGAGTTGAACATGCAACAACGACGATGGGTGGAGTTATTGAACGATTATGAATGTGCCATCAAGTATCATCCGGGCAAGGCGAACGTTGTAGCTGACGCCCTCAGCAGAAAGGATAGTGCACCCAGGCGTGTACGAGCATTACAACTAACGATTCAGTCCAATCTCCCTTCCCAGATACGAGACGCTCAGTTGGAAGCGTTGAAACCAGAGAACATTCGAGCTGAAGCTTTACGTGCATCGAGACAACAACTAGAACAGAAGGGAGACGGCGCTTATTATGTAACTGGACGCATTTGGGTTCCACTCTTTGGCAACTTACGGGAACTTGTAATGGAAGAGGCACACAAATCACGTTACTCTGTACATCCTGGATCAGATAAGATGTACCATGACTTGAAAACTACCTACTGGTGGCCCAGCATGAAGGCTCATATAGCAACCTACGTCAGCAAATGTTTGACTTGTGCTAAAGTCAAAGCAGAACATCAAAAGCCCTCAGGTCTACTGCAGCAACCAGAGATACCCACATGGAAGTGGGAACAGATCGCTATGGATTTCGTAACAGGATTACCCAGAACTCAGGCTGGGAACGACACTATTTGGGTGATTGTTGATCGCCTCACGAAATCAGCACACTTCTTGGCAATCGAGGAAACAGACAAGTTTTCTCAGCTGGCAGTAGTGTATCTTAAGGAAGTGGTTTCTAGGCATGGAGTGCCAACTTCTATCATTTCAGACCGTGATCCGCGTTTCACTTCAGAATTATGGCAGTCAATGCATAAATCGTTTGGCTCCCAACTCGACATGAGTACCGCTTATCACCCGCAGACGGATGGTCAAAGCGAGCGCACCATCCAAACACTTGAAGATATGCTTCGGGCATGCGTACTCGACTTTGGAAAAGGATGGGAGAAACACCTACCGTTGATAGAATTCTCCTACAACAACAGCTACCATTCAAGTATTAAGGCAGCTCCGTTCGAAGCACTGTACGGACGGAAATGTCGTTCACCTCTCTGTTGGCATGAGGTGGGAGATAGTCAGATCACAGGACCTGAGTTTGTCCTTGAAGCATCAGAAAGCATCGTGCAGATCAGAAATCGTATGGCCGCAGCTCGCGATCGTCAGAAAAGCTACGCTGACAAGCGTAGTAAACCGCTGGAATTCGAAGTTAATGACCGCGTTATGTTAAAGGTTTCACCCTGGAAGGGTGTGGTGCGTTTTGGGAAACGCGGCAAACTAAACCCTCGTTATGTGGGACCGTTCAAAATTCTAGAACGGATTGGAAAGGTGGCCTACAGGTTGGAATTACCGGCTGAATTGGGTAATGTCCATGATGTATTTCACGTATCACAGCTAAAGAAGTGTTTGGTTGACGAAACACTAGTAGTACCATTCCAAGAGCTAAAGATAGACGACAAATTGCAGTTTGTCGAAGAACCAATTGAGATTATGGATCGGGAAGTTAAAGTTCGCAAACACAGCCGTATACCAATTGTGAGAGTTCGTTGGAACTCAAGACGTGGTCCAGAGTTCACGTGGGAATGCGAGGACCAGATGAAACTTAAGTACCCACATTTGTTCCCCGAAGACCAGTCAAAACCTACCGAACCTAGTGTTGAGGCAACTAGCGAATTTCGGGACGAAATTCCCATTCAAGTTGGGGAGGATGTGACACCCCAGGAAAACCAGCAAACGATGTAACCTACCTAGCTTTAACTTATATAGCTTACGTTAGTGAGTGCGTACCAAATTTCGGGACGAAATTTCCTTTTAGTTGGGGATACTGTGACAACTCGTATTTCGAACCTGTTTTTGTGTAACATTACGTGATTGTGTGAACATTAGTGAATAACATGATATATGTGTTTTATGTGAAATCGTGATATATGTTATGTGTTACATAACCCGAATACACGACCCATTTGCCTACACAACCCATTCGGTCCATGATTGATGGACTCGAGACCGTTAGGGCGGCCCGATGAGGGGACGGCCCACTCTCTTAAACCGTGTAAACACTCACTAGTGGGGGAGTTCTCTCATTTGTTACAATTATCTCACACACACACAAAAAACCCTAGAAGCTCTCTCCTTCCCCTCTTGAAACCCGAAGGCAACACATCTTGGCTTGCAAAGATACTCGTGTTCGGATCACTCTATTCTTACTAATCGGTTAGTGTTTGTTTTCATGATGTTTGATATTGTATGTTTTGGCAAGTAATCGATTGGTTGAATGTTACTTGAATGATGTTTCTGTGAATCGGTTGCAACCAAGATATTAACTGTATATGTCCACGATTAGATGATAACATGGTTGCTATGTCCTGTTGATGGGATTGTCATATGATAATTGAACCGTAGATGCAACTGAGCGAGTATGTCAGGATTATTGTTCATGTATTTGGGTTAGGGTTCATACGAATTAGTGATATAATTTCTTGTTTGATCGAGTATTAGCATGTTATGAAAACGGTTTAGTTGTTGTTTAATGCTGATCATGAACACGTTTGAATATGAATGATTATTGATTTGATCTGATTTACGAAACTGCCGAATATGTTTACTGGATTTACGGAATGATTGTTGCTGTGTAATCAGGAAAGTTGTTACGTGCATTGATTTCGACACAGATTGCGAGTCGGAATCTCCCATTACGACTCGAGACCTCACACTTGTACACACACAGCACAACTCGAAACCGTGGTTGCGAGTCCGGTTGCGACTCGAAACCGACACAAACAGCATGAACCGAAACCACGGTTGCGAGTTAGGAAGTGACTCGAAACCGGACCATGACAAGCCGAGACCACAGTTGCGAGTCCCGTTGCGACTCGTAACCACCTTTGGTTGCGACTCGAGATCGCTGGTTGCGACTTGGGACCTTTCCTTGTTGCGACTCGAGACCATGAAACCTTACACGCTGATATTGGGCCTGCACAGTATCACGAGCCCAACTGATTGGGCTGAACACTTGGACTTTGCTTGTTTACGTGACTGTTTACGTCGATGCCTATACGTGGGATATGATGTCGAATACTTGTACAACTTGTTACAATACGTGTAGAACCTACGTGCAATATTTGAATACGAATCTGATTGGTATGATAACTTTGGTAGGACGTGGTTGATTGCTTTTTAACTTAATTGAACTGTGTGAATCATACCGAGCAACCCCAGGTGAGTTCATTTCATTTTCTCAAGCATGCGTCCCGGTGGTTTGGGACAACTGGTAAACATTTGGAAGGGAAACGTGGGGTAAACAACTGAAACATAGAAACAATCATTTACCGGATTGCCTGTAAGGCAATGGGGTAATTAGTTGATAGCGCTATTAGGTTTGGCACCCTCACACCGGGCCGTAAGGACGGGCGTGAACTAATTACTGGGACAACTTGTAACGCGGATATAAGACCTCCTACAGTTTGTCAAGGTTGTTTGATACCTTGACTTGACCAATGCCTGTAGGGCATTGGAGTTAGGCATTCCCATCATTGACGCTGCATACGGTACAACAAACGAATTAACAACGATATCAGAAACAAACAACGAGTTGATTTAACTAATATCTGGTAACTTCACACGTAAGCAACACCTTGAACTCACCAGCGTAGTCTGACACACTTGTTGCATGCTTGTAGGTCATTAACCTTGGAGCGTGGACTTGCTATCTGGGAGTGCTGGAGTTGTCATGGATCGAAGCTATGAGATTACTAGTATTGACACTTTGGTTTTGAGTTATTATGAAACGATTACAAAACAATTTATTATATGCTTCCGCTACTCGACATTATTGAATTGATAACATGTTTTATTAAGTATTTTTTTTATTGGTTCAATGTGATTGGTGGCTCAGACTCTGATGTGTAACACGCCTCGCGGGGGTTTCCGCAGGTGGTATTTTGGGGGTGTTACATCTTGTGCAGCGAGAAGATTATTCGCATTCCACGTTCTGGTCAAGAACCTCTCGAAGTTCAAGGAGACAAGAGTGGTGCAGTGGTAGGCATTATCTCTTTCTTGAAGGCTCAGAAGTGTCTGCGGAAAGGTCACACCGCAATCTTGGCACTCGTTTCAGATGCATCAGTGAAGGAAAAGAAATTGGAGGATATTCCAATTGTTCGTGACTTCCCTCAGGTGTTTCCTGAGGATTTACCTGGTTTACCGCCACATCGCCAAGTCGAATTTCAAATCGAGTTCGCTCCGGGAGCAGCACCCATAGCTCGCGCACCATATCGTCTAGCTCCATCAGAATTGGAAGAACTGTCAAAGCAGCTACAAGAGCTCTTGGAAAAGGGCTTCATTCGTCCAAGCTCTTCGCCATGGGGAGCTCCAGTGTTATTTGTGAAAAAGAAGGACGGTACCTTCAGGATGTACATAGACTACCGTGAACTGAACAAGGTAACGGTGAAGAACCGTTATCCCCTTCCACGCATAGACGACTTATTCGACCAGTTGCAAGGGTCGTGCTACTATTCGAAGATAGACCTGAGGTCAGGTTATCATCAGCTGAGAGTCCGGGAGGAGGACGTCTCCAAAACAGCATTCAGAACTCGCTACGGCCACTACGAGTTTCTTGTCATGGCGTTCGGGTAAACGAACGCACCCGCCGTATTTATGGACCTTATGAACAGGGTGTGCAAACCCTATCTTGACAAGTTCTTCATCGACGACATTCTGATCTACTCCAAGAGTCAGGAGGAACACGAGCAGCACCTACGCCTTATTTTGGAACTCCTACGGAAGGAACAACTGTACGCTAAGTTTTCGAAATGCGACTTCTGGCTTCGTGAACTCCACTTCTTAGGCCACGTAGTGAACAAGGATGGGATCCATGTCGATCCATCCAAGGTAGACTCAATCAGGAACTGGCCTGCACCACGTACGCCAATGGAAATACGCCAATTCTTAGGTTTGGCGGGTTACTACAGACGGTTTATTAAAGACTTTTCAAAGATTGCTCAGCCGCTTACACTACTGACACAGAAGGGTGTCACCTACCGTTGGGGCGATACGCAGGAAACTGCTTTTCAGCACTTAAAGAATAGACTTTGCAGTGCACCTATCCTCTCTTTGCCAGAGGGCACAGATGACTTCGTGGTTTATTGTGATGCATCCATTCGGGGACTTGGATGTGTGTTAATGCAGCGCGATAAGGTTATTGCTTACGCCTCACGCCAACTTAAGATTCACGAACGGAACTACACGACGCACGATTTAGAGCTGGGAGCTGTTGTTTTCGCGCTTAAGATATGGCGACACTACCTGTACGGTACCAGGTGCACGATTTACACCGATCACAGGAGTCACGAGCATATTCTTAAGCAGAAGGATTTGAACATGCGTCAACGACGATGGGTTGAACTACTGAACGATTACGAATGCACCATCAAGTACCATCCAGGCAAAGCCAATGTTGTGGCTGACGCCCTCAGTCGGAAAGACACTTTACCTCGGCGCGTGCGAGCGCTACAGCTTACAATTCAGTCTAGCCTTCCTACACAGATACGAGATGCACAGGCAGAGGCATTGAAACCAGAAAACGTAAGGGTAGAAGCCCTGCGCGGCTCACAACAGCGGTTAGAACAGAAGGCAGACGGCGCCTATTATGTAACGGGGCGTATTTGGGTCCCACTTTACGGCGGTTTACGCGAGCTAGTAGTGGATGAAGCTCACAAGTCTCGTTACTCGGTACATCCAGGGTCGGATAAAATGTACCACGACATCAGAACTACTTATTGGTGGCCTAGCATGAAGGCCCACATTGCCACTTATGTCGGCAAATGCTTGACCTGTGCAAGAGTCAAGGTCGAATACCAGAAACCAGCGGGCCTACTTCAGCAACCCACGATACCTCAATGGAAATGGGAAGAAATTTCCATGGATTTTGTTACAGGCTTACCTAGATCCCAGCGTGGGAATGATACCATATGTGTGATCGTGGATCGACTCACCAAGTCTGCACACTTCCTGGCTATAAAGGAAACGGATAAGTTCTCCACTCTCGCAGACATCTATCTTATAGAAGTCGTTTCGAGGCACGGGGTGCCCATCTCCATCATTTCGGATCGCGATGCACGATTCACGTCAGAGCTATGGCAAGCAATGTACAAATCTTTCAGCTCACGATTAGACATGAGCACAGCATATCATCCTCAGACGGATGGGCAGTCTGAGCGAACGATTCAAACACTTGAAGACATGCTTAGGGCATGCGTTATCGATTTCCGCAACGGCTGGGAAAAACACCTCCCTTTGGTGGAGTTCTCATACAATAATAGTTATCACACCAGCATTCAAGCCGCTCCATTCGAGGCATTGTACGGACGTAAATGCCGGTCACCTCTATGTTGGCAGAGGTGGGGGATAGCCAGATCACGGGTCCAGAGATTGTAGTGGACGCCACAGAAAAGATAGCACAGATACGACAACGCATGGCGGCAGCACGCGACCGTCAGAAAGCCTACGCGGATAAGCGTAGAAAGCCATTGGAATTTCAGGTCGGGGACCGGGTTTTATTAAAAGTTTCACCATGGAAGGGTGTAGTTCGTTTTGGCAAACGGGGCAAACTCAATCTGCGGTATGTCGGACCGTTCGAGATCATAGAGAAAATAGGCAAGGTAGCCTACAAGCTAAACCTACCAGCTGAACTCGGTGCAGTTCACAATGTCTTTCACGTGTCGAGTCTGAAGAAATGTCTGTCAGATGAGACCCTCATAGTTCCTTTCAAGGAACTCACCATCGATGAGCGGTTGCAGTTCGTCGAAGAGCCAGTTGAAATCAAGGACCGGGATGTGAAGGTCCTCAAAAACAAGAGAATCCCTCTTGTTCGAGTACGTTGGAACTCCAAACGTGGCCCAGAGTACACCTGGGAACGCGAAGACAGGATGACAGAAAAGTACCCCCAGTTATTCAGAACCAATGCAACCACTACTGAGGCTGAAGCTACTACTGCGGAATTTCGGGGGGGAGGATGTGACACCCCAGGAAAACCAGTGAACGATACAACTTACCTAGCTTCCTCAGTGAGTGCGTACCAAATTTCAGGACGAAATTTCTTTTTAGTTGGGGATAATGTGACAACTCGAACTTTAGACCTACTTTGTGTAAATGTTACGTGCTTGTGTGAACCTTGTTGATTTAATGAATGATTGTTAGGATTATTGTATGTTGTGATTATGTCATATGTGTATTGAACGAATGTATGATATGTTATGTGTTTCTATGTATTCAAGCCCAAACGCACAACACCGCTCGACCGCACAAGCCCACTTGGGCTTTACATTTGGACGCGACCCCTTATGGGCAGCCTAAGTGGATTTCGGCCCACCTACTTTACACGAATAACACAAGGGGTGTTGGTAATTTTCACACACTTTGGCAAATCATCCTCACACACAAACCCTAGCTTTCCTCTCTTTCTCTCTCGCTCAAACCCGACGGCACAAGATCATCCTCTTGCTCGGATCAACTCCTGTTCCTTCTCTACTCGGTTAGTATGATTAATTAATCGTGCTTGATGTTTTGATGTGTGTTTATAATAGCCTTGCATGATGATCTAGGGTTCTTGATTAACATGATTGTTTATGTTAAATGATAGTGTTCTTGATAATCGGATCCCATGTACACTTGATTTACATGTTCAATAATGTTTATACGTTTTGGAATGCATGATCTAGTAATCGGCTGTTATGAGTTGTTAATCACATGATGCTTGAATTAACCGGCTGTAATATAGTAGAACTCGGATAGATGATCAGGTTTAATTCGGGTAAATGTTCATAAGATGTGTTCATGCATGATTCGGTTAGGGTTCTTGAGAAAAACATGTGAATTATGCTTGTTTAATCGATATAGGATTGGGATAGAATCTTTGATTTTGTTAATTGATTGTTAATATGGAAACTGTTAAAAGCTTGTAACCGATTGCATGACATCCGGAAGTTTGTTACGGATCGCACAAGACCGGAATCGCACAAGATCAGATCATGCAAGATCTGATCCGAACGCACAAGCTGATCCGGTCGCACAAGAGGCCCTGATCGTACAAGGGGTCTCCAGTCGCACAAGGCATGCCCAGTCGCACAAGGGGTAATGTTGTTTAGCTGTTGGGCCTTAGAAGCCCAAGACACAAACGTACAAGCCCACACTGATCGCACAAGTTGAGCGTTATGCTGTTGGGCCGAGCAGCCCAAGTTCCCTAAATCGCACAACCCAACCTGACCGACCAGGCCCATCTGATTCGCACAAGGTGTACCTTATTGGGCCGATATACTAATTGGATTATTTATGTTATTGGATCGCACAAGTCACTCACGAATATTAATTGGGCCGAGATTGTATTATTAGTTTGTTATGATATTTGGGCCGTATATGTTAAACTGTTTGCTTGTATGTTGGGCCGGAGATTTGTTGGGCTTGGACATTGAATCACACAAGATGGTTGGGCTCGCACAAGCTTGATGGCCCAACCATCCGGGTCGCACAAGTTGAGAATGTTATGTTTGACTGTTACTGTCACACCCCCAAATTCCACCTGCGGATAACACCCGCTTCGGGGGCGTGACTGACCAGGATCCAGCCACCAATTATACTGAGCATTTAATTAATAGTAGAAATATTTAATATCCGGAGTAATTAGCAACATTAGAGTTTAGATTCGGAAATTAGTTTAACAAAACAGCGGAAGCATAAACCAAAATTGTTTTAAAGACAGTTCATTGTTCAAAACAGTTATCCCGACACGCGGGTTTGACGAACACTACACATCCCCAAGCAGCAGCTCCTGAATCATTGGTTACCTGCAAAGCATGCAGTAAGGGGTCAACAATAATGCTGAGTGAGTTCACTAGTTGTCCAGTTTTAATTACCAAAAACTTGTTTCACCGGTTAATTTACCCGTTTATACATGCCCTGGGGAGCTACCCCAAAAGTTAGCGACTAAACTGTTTTTCCAATACCGAACACTAGGTAACCGTTGCGTTTCCGCAGGATGCCCCGATGTCAATGTTCTATCATCATTGACGGATTTCTGAGTACATTAGTTCACGACCGTCCCAAACCAGGGCACGGTGTGAGGCTGGTAAACACCTAAATAGCGCTATCAACTAATAACCCGCTCGCCTAACCCGGCGACTAATCGGTATTTGTAGTAGGGACTTGAGTGATAGAGTTTCGTTTAGTGCCGTTAGTTGCAATCCGTATAAACAGTAATTAACCAAAATGTTTCCCAATACCCGGGAAGGAAAAGTAAGTTTTGTTCCCCATAACTAGGGAAGGTATGTAAATGGTATCCCCTTTTACCAGGGGATAGGGTTGTTTCAGTCTCGTGTCCCAAACCACCGGGACGCATGCTTTTAAGTTGTGAACTCACCTTGGGTTGCTCGGTAGATTTATGTTACTTGTCAAACACGCTGGTCACCACGTCCTAACATGGTTACCAGTATAGGTCAGGTTTGGTGCACAAGCAATCGCGTAAAAACTATACACATAACTGGCACGTAATATGCAAAACAATACAAACAGTCATGGGGTTATTGGGCCGGCCCTAACATTCACACATTCAAACAGAACACAGTGACACATAGTCCATTTAACAGATAGCCCATGATACACACAATGGCCCAATAACCAAAGTGAGCAGCCCACTCGCAACCAGATGGTCTCGAGTCGTAACCAGGAGATCTCGGCTTGTCACGTTATGGTTGCGAGTCGCAACCGTGTGGTCTCGAGTCATCATGCTGTGGTTGCGAGTCGCAACCGTCGTAGTCTCGAGTCGCAATCATGAGGTTTCGAGTTGTCATGCTATGATTGCGAGTCGCAACTACGTGGTCTCGAGTTGTCTTGCCTTGGTTGCGAGTCGAAACGGTGCGGTTGCGAGTCGGAATGCTGTCTTTTTCATGTACACGTGATGATGCAGATCTATCAGTCCAATAAGTACTATGCAATCAGACCCAGATTAGGAAACAGCCAATAAGGTTCCACTAACACTTTTCCTAAACTGACCAACCATGAAAATAGATCAAACTTTGCCATTTTTAAAAACCTTCAAACCATATTCAACAAGTTCATCCTATATTCAAAGTTTTCTAGGGTTTTCATGCCAACATAATCACACATTTTTGAACCAAAACTCACATATTTCTAGCAAGATCATCATGTAAGAACAAGAAACACACATGTTTGTAGCCGAAATCTCATATTTAACAACATCATTTTGCAAGGACAATGAAGCATAGATTGGTTAGCCATGAATACTCTTAGACTACCATTTTCTAACCATTTTTAAACATGTTACCACATATTGTCAAGCTTTACAAACCAACCTAAGAATCATGCATCTTGTTTCTAACCAAACATTTTCTAGTTCATATATCACACATAATTTCTACACACAAAATAGAACACTAACCGGTTTGAGAAGAAGAAGCCGTAAACAAGGAAAAGAACCGAGAAGATGGAGTGTCCGAGTTAGTGGTCTTGACCGAGTCCTTGTCCGAGATCCTTGCTTGGTCCGAAAATAGGAAGAGATGGAATGTTGTTTTGGGGTTTTCTAGTTTGAGAGAAAATAGGAGAAGTGTGTTTGTGTGTTGTGTATGAAATGAGGGAAAGTGGGGAAAGGTGGGGTATATATACCAAGGGATGTTTCGGGTTGGGCTTGGGGTTTCGGCCCAAACCGGTTACGGCCCAAAGGCCCACTCGCAACCGCCCGGTTGCGAGTCATGGTCTCGACTCGCATATAACACATACATATATACATACCAATGCACACATAACAAAGCACATATCACATAAAGATTCACGTTATCATTAAGTTTAGTCAGTCACTAGTCACATAATGTACAAACAAGTTACATCACGACACAACGAAAGGTTCTAGATTTCGGGTTGTCACATCATCCCCAAGTTGAAAGAAATTTCGTCCCGAAATTTGATGGCACTCACTGAGGAAGCTAGTCAAGTTGTAAGTTTTTCCCGGTTATCCTGGGGTGTCACATCCACCCCCCGTTGATCTGGAATTTCGTCCCGAAATTCCGTAGCTTCAGCCTCAGTAGCGTTTGTACTGTTCTCAAACAGTTGGGGATATTTTTGTTTCATCCGATCTTCGCGCTCCCAGGTGAACTCTGGGCCGCGACGTGAGTTCCAACGAACTCGAACAAGGGGTATTCTAGTGCTCTTGAGGACCTTAACATCCCGGTCCGTGATTTCGACAGGTTCTTCGACGAATTTCAACTGTTCGTCGATCGTGAGTTCCTTCAGAGGAACTACGTGCGTCTCATCTGACAGACACTTCTTCAGATTTGACACATGGAAAACGTTGTGAACTGCACCGAGTTCTGCTGGTAAGTTCAGTCTGTAGGCCACCTTGCCTATTTTCTCAAGGATTTCGAAAGGTCCAACGTACCGTGGGTTGAGTTTGCCTCGTTTACCAAAACGAACCACACCCTTCCAGGGTGAAACTTTGAGTGATACCCGCTCCCCAACCTGGAGCTCAAGTGGTTTCCTGCCCTTATCGGCGTAGGCCTTCTGACGGTCACGAGCGGCCGCCATGCGTTGTCGTATTTGAGCAATCCGCTCAGTAGTGTCTACCACATGTTCTGGACCAGTGATTTGACTATCCCCCCCACCTCTGCCCAACGAAGAGGTGACCGGCATTTACGTCCGTACAATGCCTCAAACGGAGCAGCTTTAATGCTGGTGTGGTAGCTGTTATTGTACGAGAATTCCACGAGTGGCAGATGCCTTTCCCAGCTGTTGCCAAAGTCGATTACATAAGCGCGAAGCATGTCTTCTAAGGTTTGAATAGTTCGCTCGGACTGCCCGTCCGTCTGTGGGTGATACGCTGTGCTCATATCTAGACGTGAGCCAAAAGACTTGTGCATTGCTTGCCACAGTTCCGAAGTAAAACGTGCATCTCGATCAGAGATGATAGAGGTGGGCACCCCGTGCCTCGAACAACTTCCTTGAGGTATATCTCCGCCAGAGTGGAGAATTTATCTGTTGTCTTTGATTGCCAAGAAGTGTGCGGATTTCGTGAGTCGATCCACGATCACCCAGATAGTATCGTTTCCGCGCTGTGATCTAGGTAGGCCAGTAACGAAATCCATGGAAATTTGCTCCCATTTCCATTATGGTATCTCTGGTTGTTGGAGTAGGCCTGAGGGTTTCTGATATTCCGTCTTGACTCGCGCACAAGTCAAACACTTGCTGACGTAAGTTGCTATGTGGGCCATCATGCTAGGCCACCAATACGTAGTCTTAATATCGTGGTACAACTTGTCCGAACCAGGGTGTACTGTGTAGCGAGATTTGTGCGCTTCATCCACCACAAGTTCTCGTAAGTCGCCATAGAGTGGGACCCAAATGCGTCCTGTTACATAATAAGTACCGTCTTCCTTCTGTTCTAAGCGTTGCCTTGACCCGCGTAGGGCTTCAGCTCTAACGTTCTCTGGTTTCAGTGCTTCTATCTGAACAGCTCGTATTTGCGAAGGTAGACTAGAATGGATCGTGAGTTGTAAAGCTCTTACGCGCTTAGGCGTAGTGTCCTTCCGATTGAGGGCGTCTGCCACTACATTGGCCTTGCCCGGGTGATACCTGATAGAGCACTCGTAATCATTCAGCAGTCCGACCCATCGTTGCTGTCGCATATTCAGTTCCTTCTGCTTGAATATGTGTTCTAAACTTCTGTGGTCGGTGTAGATGGCGCACCTGGTTCCGTATAGGTAATGCCGTCATAACTTACGTGCGAAGATCACTGCTCCCAGTTCCAAATCATGCGTTGTGTAGTTCCTTTCGTGCGTCCTAAGTTGTCGAGAGGCGTAAGCAATAACCCTCTCGCGTTGCATCCGTGTGTACTGGGACCCTGATTCGAAGCATCATGGTATACCGCTAGATCACCCGTACCCTAGGGTGAAGATGATGCTCAGTGCATTACAAATTTGGGATTCGAAAGCTGAAAAGACGTCCTCCTGTTTTGGTCTTTCACGAACACAACACCCTGCTGTGCCAACGAGACTTAAGCTGTGCGACCTTCGAAAATCTTGTGATTAAGCTGCGATAGCATCTAGTGGGACCAAGAAACTCCTGTATCCTCGAGGGATCTTTGATGTTGATCAGTTCCTAACAAAATGGATCTTAGCGAGACCCATGTGTATTCCCACTTCGTTGTTTGATAAAAAGAAAATGTGTACTTCCCGAATCCTGAAGTCATACTTAGGTAGACTTCGCACGTAGACGCTCCTCCCCTAGAAGCTCTACAATGGAATACAAGTGTTGTTCATGGTGCCCCTTTCTCCTAGAAGTGATTCAAAACGTACTAGATAAACACAGTTGCAGTGTGATCCATAAAGCAGCTGGTGGGTTGTTCACCCCAAAAGGTCATGGAATAATTCATCCGGTGTCTCCTGGGAATGGCCTTATTGCGTTCACTATGCCGTTTTAGGAACATCCTCCCTTTGGACTTCCATCTGATGTTAGTTCGTTCGCTACTCAATCTTCACATAGGAGCATGACCCATGTAACTGGTCAACAGGTTGTCAATACAGGATCGAGACGAACGGTTATGGGCTGTCACCTTGATGAGTTCTTAATAGTCAGTATACACACGAAAAGGTCCATCTTCCCTAGGATAAGTGGGGCTCCCCCAAAGCGAAGAAATAGACCCTACAAAACTCCTGTCCAACGGTTCCTATAGTTGCTTTGATAGATCTTGCGACCTTCCTGGCGCAAAATGGTAAAAGTACAAGTAATCAGGGCTGCCTCAGACGTGAGATCAAACTGAGATTCCGCCTAACAAATTTTCGGAAGAAAAACTGAATGTTCCTCGGATAGCACGCCGAGAGAAACAACGAACAACTGGTGGATCCTCGATCCACTTTTCCTTAGCCTTAACATCCGTAGCGGTTGCTGACCCAGCGGAGTGATCCCTCTGTAGACACTTCTGGCCTTCACAGCTGAAATGGCGCTAACTATTGAACTACTCTGATGCTTTAGAACAAATGCCGATTCTCCACACAAAGTTTTCTCCTCACTGGGTATATTCGCGTGATTCCTGGGTAACCAATTCACACTAACTACTGCGTTGTAACCATCGAGGGTGGTAGAAGGAAGGTCGACATCGGACACTCGTCCCACAAGGTCGTGTTTACATCCTAACGAACTTTTGAGATTCTATTTGACTTGCCATCAGTCGATTCCACATCTGGTTCGGTTTCAAGAAGTATCAGGGTCAAGCAGAATAGAGATGAAGCAAACAACTACCCATACAAGCTACCATGTTGCTACTACGCCTGGCGTCGCCTGCGCCAATCCTAAATGCCCTTCCACGAGCATCATTTCCAATGTTGTTGTTACGGTTGCGAGGATTCCCATTACTATTATCATTCCCCTGGTTGTTGACCTTGAGGTTGTCGCGACTGTTGTTTCTGATGTCGTTGCTTGAAATGGTGCGCTACGATCCTTCACTGACAAGTCCATCTTGTCACGTTTCCGTGCCGCGTCCCAAGATGTACTTATTGAGCTGGCCGTTACGCATTTCCGTACCATTGTCAATTGTCATCGCTTATGGCCCGACTGATTCGTAAGAGCTGGCTCCTATGAGCCGCTGACTAGGGTTAAGGGTTCGATTGAAGTCAATTCGCTGATGCTCGTTGTCGGTGACTAGGGTCGTTCAAATGCTGAAGCCAGTAAGGTACCACGTCTACCCTCTTGACTGAGTAATACACGGTATGTTGAGATAGTGTTGCAGAAGTGATCGCACTTCGGGATTTAAGACGTCAACACGTTAAGTTCCAGCAAGCGAAGAAAGGTGAGAAGGATATAGTCCAATCATTGTCGTTTCAACATCCATCCCAGGGATGTTCATACAAGCACCTAATGTTCTACACAGTTCGCTAGGCGTTCATATGGGTGTTCAGGTAATACTCGATAGCATCGAGGTTCGAAAGGGGTGCAGTGAGAAGTGAAAAGATCGTGTTCGAGTAGGAGACAATCACTGCTACGGCTCCTATGGACTGTTGTGTTTCTCATCATACAAATAACGAAACGGAATCCCTTTTTCACTTGTTAAGCCTCACTGGGACTCACATCCACCCCACTATATTATTATGTGTGCACCCACAATAATATTGTGATTTGCATGTTCATCTCAGCTCCTCTTAACTCATGTCAAATGGTTCCCCACACTCGAGTAGATTTCAAAGAGTATCAAGTAGTGTAAGTCATGGAGGTTTAGGGAATTACCACCCTATTAATCACATGATACGAGAAAGTGTACATGAATTCATATTGGTGTGCTAACGTGCAATCACATGCAATATCGTATGTGGGCGTTCACTAGTTAGGCATACTAGTACGTATAGCGAAACAGGAAACATAAAGCAAACAAGTAAACACTGGTCCGAGCTATGAGGTCGAAAGTGTGGAGCCTTGTACTTGGAGTGTAGTGTCGTCACGAGTCACGGGTTATAGTCTGGTTTTCTCCAAAAAGATTTTCCCCTTTTTAAAACCAAGTTCACTATAACCAATGGCTCTGATACCAATCTGTCACACCCCCAAATTCCACCTGCGGATAACACCCGCTTCGGGGGCGTGACTGACCAGGATCCAGCCACCAATTATACTGAGCATTTAATTAATAGTAGAAATATTTAATATCCGGAGTAATTAGCAACATTAGAGTTTAGATTCGGAAATTAGTTTAACAAAACAGCGGAAGCATAAACCAAAATTGTTTTAAAGACAGTTCATTGTTCAAAACAGTTATCCCGACACGCGGGTTTGACGAACACTACACATCCCCAAGCAGCAGCTCCTGAATCATTGGTTACCTGCAAAGCATGCAGTAAGGGGTCAACAATAATGCTGAGTGAGTTCACTAGTTGTCCAGTTTTAATTACCAAAAACTTGTTTCACCGGTTAATTTACCCGTTTATACATGCCCTGGGGAGCTACCCCAAAAGTTAGCGACTAAACTGTTTTTCCAATACCGAACACTAGGTAACCGTTGCGTTTCCGCAGGATGCCCCGATGTCAATGTTCTATCATCATTGACGGATTTCTGAGTACATTAGTTCACGACCGTCCCAAACCAGGGCACGGTGTGAGGCTGGTAAACACCTAAATAGCGCTATCAACTAATAACCCGCTCGCCTAACCCGGCGACTAATCGGTATTTGTAGTAGGGACTTGAGTGATAGAGTTTCGTTTAGTGCCGTTAGTTGCAATCCGTATAAACAGTAATTAACCAAAATGTTTCCCAATACCCGGGAAGGAAAAGTAAGTTTTGTTCCCCATAACTAGGGAAGGTATGTAAATGGTATCCCCTTTTACCAGGGGATAGGGTTGTTTCAGTCTCGTGTCCCAAACCACCGGGACGCATGCTTTTAAGTTGTGAACTCACCTTGGGTTGCTCGGTAGATTTATGTTACTTGTCAAACACGCTGGTCACCACGTCCTAACATGGTTACCAGTATAGGTCAGGTTTGGTGCACAAGCAATCGCGTAAAAACTATACACATAACTGGCACGTAATATGCAAAACAATACAAACAGTCATGGGGTTATTGGGCCGGCCCTAACATTCACACATTCAAACAGAACACAGTGACACATAGTCCATTTAACAGATAGCCCATGATACACACAATGGCCCAATAACCAAAGTGAGCAGCCCACTCGCAACCAGATGGTCTCGAGTCGTAACCAGGAGATCTCGGCTTGTCACGTTATGGTTGCGAGTCGCAACCGTGTGGTCTCGAGTCATCATGCTGTGGTTGCGAGTCGCAACCGTCGTAGTCTCGAGTCGCAATCATGAGGTTTCGAGTTGTCATGCTATGATTGCGAGTCGCAACTACGTGGTCTCGAGTTGTCTTGCCTTGGTTGCGAGTCGAAACGGTGCGGTTGCGAGTCGGAATGCTGTCTTTTTCATGTACACGTGATGATGCAGATCTATCAGTCCAATAAGTACTATGCAATCAGACCCAGATTAGGAAACAGCCAATAAGGTTCCACTAACACTTTTCCTAAACTGACCAACCATGAAAATAGATCAAACTTTGCCATTTTTAAAAACCTTCAAACCATATTCAACAAGTTCATCCTATATTCAAAGTTTTCTAGGGTTTTCATGCCAACATAATCACACATTTTTGAACCAAAACTCACATATTTCTAGCAAGATCATCATGTAAGAACAAGAAACACACATGTTTGTAGCCGAAATCTCATATTTAACAACATCATTTTGCAAGGACAATGAAGCATAGATTGGTTAGCCATGAATACTCTTAGACTACCATTTTCTAACCATTTTTAAACATGTTACCACATATTGTCAAGCTTTACAAACCAACCTAAGAATCATGCATCTTGTTTCTAACCAAACATTTTCTAGTTCATATATCACACATAATTTCTACACACAAAATAGAACACTAACCGGTTTGAGAAGAAGAAGCCGAAAACAAGGAAAAGAACCGAGAAGATGGAGTGTCCGAGTTAGTGGTCTTGACCGAGTCCTTGTCCGAGATCCTTGCTTGGTCCGAAAATAGGAAGAGATGGAATGTTGTTTTGGGGTTTTCTAGTTTGAGAGAAAATAGGAGAAGTGTGTTTGTGTGTTGTGTATGAAATGAGGGAAAGTGGGGAAAGGTGGGGTATATATACCAAGGGATGTTTCGGGTTGGGCTTGGGGTTTCGGCCCAAACCGGTTACGGCCCAAAGGCCCACTCGCAACCGCCCGGTTGCGAGTCATGGTCTCGACTCGCATATAACACATACATATATACATACCAATGCACACATAACAAAGCACATATCACATAAAGATTCACGTTATCATTAAGTTTAGTCAGTCACTAGTCACATAATGTACAAACAAGTTACATCACGACACAACGAAAGGTTCTAGATTTCGGGTTGTCACAGTTACGTGTTTACCATTATCCTTGCATGCTTGCAACGTGTTAGCTTATGTGATACATACGTGCATTACTTGAACCAAACCTGACTTGTATGGTAACCCTGTTAGGACGTGGTTGACCACTTTAGTTCAAGAAACCTCCTTGTGTATCTGCCGAGCAACCCAAGGTGAGTTCACACAGCCAAGGCATGGGGTTCCCAGGGTGGGAATGGGATTGGATGATTATTTCGTGCGTACATAGTTAATGGAACCTAATGATATGGTCCTCAGGGTGAGGATGGTAAATGATAAGATACAGCTAGACTAGTATACCTACTTGAACTGATCTTCGCACACACGCCAAGGGTTGGCTGCGATATTATGACTGATCTTCGCACACATGCCTTAGGGAGGCTGCGAACTATACATACTAAACTTCGCACACATGCCAGGGTGGCCAGCGATACAAATATACATAGTCTAGAATACTTGAGAACTTTCCTTAATCTTCGCATACATGCCTAGAGGGCTGCGATGGAAACCAATACTATACATGAACAATGAACGAACATAATACGACACATACAATTACTATTACCGAACTTACTTTCTGTGAACTCGCTCAACTAGTTGTTGACTCTCTGCTGCATGCCTTGCAGGACCTTAGGTATCATATGGAGCTTGCACAAGGAGGAGCGGGTCGTTGTGGACAAGGATTCGTGAATGCTTACTAAACACTTATGATATTTCATACGTTAACACTTATGTTTGGGTTTTCCTTTAATGCTTCCGCTACACTTAATTATGTTGGTTTGATAAACACCTTTCGTATTGATGGATAATTATTACTATTTATTTCATGTTCAATATGATTGGTGGCTTGATCCTGGTCAGTCACGCTCCCAAGCGGTGATACTCCGCAGGTGGATTTTGGGGGTGTGACATCTTTCGTCGAGCCCAGGATCACTCGAAGCCCAGTAAGGGCCCAATTCAGTTACTCGCATATATATTACGTCACATAACCGATTTATCTAAAAACCCTAGACCCCATCTTTTCTCTTGGATTAACGGCAGTCACCCTTAGGAGCGTTCTTTTCCTCTCCGTACGCAACTCACACGCCCGCATCAATTGTCGAGTAAGTGTATTAACATGTTGATTCGTGTGTGTATGATTATGTGTCAAGAATTGATTGATTATGTGATGAATCATTGTGTTGTTATTAAACAATTAGTATGAGTAAATGGTAGGTTGTCTGTTCGATGTATATTAGAGGTGCACAAAGTCAACATAAAGCAAAGAAACACCATAGTACTAATTAATGAAGTGTATGCTAAATCCATGATCATGATGTACATAGGGATTTGGGTTATATGATTAGTGGAGTGTGATGTGAGTGATGGCAGGGATAAGCAATGTTAACAATCTTCTGCATTGTGAAACATAGGGATTCGGTCCATGTGTTGTAGTCTTGAACTAAGCAATCAAAGTGGAGATGATAATAAAAACGGCGGCCCATGTGATCCTATAATGTTGTCAATGATGGTTACTAGTAATATGTGAATTAACTAATTGAGATTATAATGGACATGTGATAACTATACGAATACAAACTGAAAATAAATATTCATGCATTAATCAGAATGTGCGATGATGATGTTGAATAATTAATGAAACTGTTTTGTTCCTTCGTTAGTGTGTTGATTGATTGAGGTTATGATAGGGTTATATAAGTAAATCATAGAGGTATTAAATTGAAACAAGTTATTGAAACAAGTTGTATGGTCGAGTAAATTGATATATGTTGTGTTGGTATATAGGAATCATGTTAGGGAGTCATCGAAACTGGTTGATTATTTTCCTGATTTCCCGATTAAGCTATGCTGAATATTTGGAGGTATTTTGTTATTAGATGTGGGGTGTCAATTGCATAACAATAAGTTACCGTTAAAAAAAAATTAAAAGGGTAGATGTGTTTCATAATATTCAGACCTGCATGTTAATTATTTGGGGTGTACAAAAGGGTATTGAGTCTAATGGGTATGCATGTAAGCTGGGCTGAGTAAGCAGGAGCCCAATATAGGGCGGTGGGCCTAATATGCAAAACCTTGGGCCTGCGACATAATTGGGCATTATGCGGGTGGATTGGGCCGGACCGGTTGTCACTGCGCTGATTGGGCCGGACCTGGTAAAGGGATTGCATCTTCTCGGCTGGTTATATTTTCTTTAATGTGGACTTGTGTTAGACTAATCATGTGTTACATGATTGGTGTGTATGGATGTCAACTTATAATTAGAATAAAGTCATGTGAAGTAACTGTATTGGGGGGAATTAAGATACTTGTTATAAGATATCATGTATACAAAAACCGATTATTATAATGAATGTCATGTTTTGTTTATAGCACAACTCCTGATTACGATTGGTATGTCGTTCTGTGTAATACTTGTATGATATGTGTGTAATGTAAATCAGACGTGTAATTGACTTAGAACCATTGCATGCTAGGTGATTGCCTGAAATTACTAAGCTGATGCATTGCTTGATCACGACTTGAACTATATGTATGCTACTTGTGCAATAACGGTGTAACAAGTGAATGAGAAGTGCATAAGTTACTTTTGTGTAAAAATATGTGGTTTATGTGCAAGCGAGATTGATTGTGGTTGGTACTCATCTTAGGGCATGTTTGATCAACTGTTAATCAAGTAACTAACCTTACCGAGCAAACCAAAGGTGAGTTCACTGCACTTTTCTAAGCATGCGTCCCGGTGGTTTGGGACATCTGGTAAACGTTTCGGAATGGAATACTGGGTAAACTGTTTATTTGGGATGTTGGTTATTGGACACAGTATAAATCATGTAAGACCCCGTACATCTACCGTGTTGCTGAAGAAGCAACGAGGTATTTAGTTGATAGCGCTATTAGGTTTGGCACCCTCACACCGGGCCGAAAGGACGGGCGTGAACTAATTACCTGGACATCATGACCAATGCCTAGTTAAAGGCATTGGGGTTGGGCATTCACATCGTATATATATAAGACCCCTTACATCTATCCAAGGTTGTTTGATACCTTGACATCATGACCAATGCCTAAATGGAGGCATTGGGGTTGGGCATTCACATCTAGTCGCCACATACGGTAATTGAGTTAATAACAACATCAAAACAAAACGTTGAACTGTTTTATACACACATCTGGTAACTAAACGCGTTAACAAAACTTTGAACTCACCAGCGTCGTCTGACACACTTGTCTGCATGCTTGCAGGTCTATAGGGTTATATCTTGTGGAACTTGCTGTCTGGAAGGCTGGAGTGGTCATGGGTCGAGATACATAGAATCTCCATACGAGCTTAATGGTTTATGTACACATGGTTTACGAAATAATCAACAAATGAGTTATGCTTCTGCTGTATACGATGTATGATATGTAACGTTTGTAACACTCTAAGTTAATGAATGAAAGTTCTTTTTAAACATATTTATGAGTTCAATGTGATTGGTGGCTTGGATCTTGGTACGTCACACGCCTCGCGGGGGGTTTCCGCATGGGGTATTCTGGGGGTGTGACAGTTTGGTATCAGAGCCACTGGTTATAGTGAACTTGGTTTTAAAACGTTTTTATAAAACCAGACTATAACTGAACAAGTTCTGAATACGACCATGACACTCAGCTCCAGACTGCAAGGTTCGTCTCTCGTATACTCATTGTATTGCGTAACTAGTGAACGCTTACTTATGATATTGCATGTGATTGCACGTTTAACACAACAGTATGAACTTACATATTACTTACACATGTTATATGACTGATAGGGTGGTATTTCCCTAAACATTCGTGACTCATGTTTTGTGATGCTCTTTGTTTGCTACTCGAGTTTGAGGAACCATTCGACATGAGTTAGGAGGAGCTGAGATTAGCATGCAAATCACAATATTATTGTGGGTGCACACATAATAATAATCTGGGGTGCATGTGAGTCCCAGTGAGGCTTAACAAGTGAAGAAGGGGTTCCGCCCTGTTATTTGATCAGTGTGAAACGTAACAAATTTATAGGAGCCATAACAGTGATCGTCTCCTACACGAATGTGACCCTTTCACCTCTCTATGAATCCTTTTGAATCTCGATGCTATCGAATATTACCTGAACACCCCTCTGAACGCCTAGCGAACCATGTAGAATGTTAGGTGCTGGTATAAACGTCCCTGAGTTGGATGTTGCAACGTCAATGATTAACCTTTCTCACTTCTCATCGTATGGTTGAACTCAAGGATTTGGCGCATTAGATCCAGAAGTGCGATCACTTCTGCAACACTCACACAACAAACCGTGTAGTATTTAATCAACTTGGAAGAACGATGGACAAGAGGGTAAATGTAGTATTTTACCGACGTCAGCATTTTAATGACTCTAGTTACTGGCAACAAACATCAGCGATTTGACTCCAAACGAATCCTTAACCCTAGTCAGCAACTTATGGGAGCCGACTTTTACATAAATGATGACAATTGACCATGCTGTGGAATGTGTAACTGCCAGCACAATGAGTAGCGCCTTGGAACGTGGCACGGAATGTGAAGAGATGGACATTGTTGGTGAAAGATCTCAGGACTCCACTTCGAGCAACAGCACTAGAAGCAACAGCCACGATGACAGCAAGGTACTCGCAACTCATGACTTTCGGTATGGAAATGATGGTGGCTTCAACAGGGAATGGCCGATGTTAAGGCAAGACGCCAACAACCCAGGGAGCAATGGCAGTTTCGGGAATTCTAGTAGCAGTAGCAACAACACTGGATATGGTACTCGCGAAGGACATTTAGGATTAATGTGGGCGACGCCAGGATTATAACAACATGGTGGCCTACACGTTCTTAGTAACTAATCGCTTCGTCACTGTTTTGCTTAACCCTGATGCTTCTTGAAACCGAACCTGTTGTGGAATCGGTGGATGGCAAGTCAGATGGAACCGCATATGTTAGTTGGGATGCAAACTCGGCCTTGTGGGGCAGGTATTCGACACCGATCTTCTTTCTACCATTCTTGATGGCTACAATGTAGTAGTTAGTGTGGACTGGTTATCCAGAACTCGCACGGATGTATCTAGTGGGGAGAAAATTTTGTGTGGTGAATTGTTATTTGTTCTAAAGCGTTAGACTGGTGCAAGGGTTGGCATCATTTTGGCTATGAGGGCCCAGAAGTGTCTACGGAGGGATGGCCCAATCGTTTTTGATGATAAGGCTAACGAAAATAGGATCGAGGATCCACCAATTGTTGTGACTCATCTCAGTGTGCTATTCGAGGAACCTTCAGGTTCACTACCACAACTGTTAGTCGGAATCTCAGTTGATCTCATGCCAGAGGCAGCCCTGATTATTCGTACTATTTACCGTTTTGCACCGGGAGGGTTGCAAGAACTGTCAAGTTAGATATTGGGACTATTGGACAGGAGTTTTGTTGAACCTGGTTTTCGTTTTGGGGAGCCCCAGTTATATCTACGAAGGTAAGCCTTTTCGCACGTGCACGGACTATCGAGAACTTAACAAGATGACAGTTAAGAACTGCTTGCCTCGACCATGTATTGACAACCCGTGGACCCGTTGCGAGGGTCAAGCTCTCATTCGAGGATTGACTAACGAGCGAACTATCATCAGATGGAAATCCAAGGGGAGAATGTTCCTGCAACGGCATATCCAACGCAGTGTGGCCATTTCGACGTTGTATTCCAAGACCTTTGGGCTAATCATCACACCAACATCTTTATGGACCACATGAATTGGCCGTGTTCATTGATGGCGTTTTGGATAATTTCCAGGAGAAAGGAACAACATGAACGACATTTGTAGCTTATTATAGAGCCCCTGAGGGAGGAGCAACTTCACGCGAAGTTTACCTAAGTGTGACTTAAGGATTTGGGAGGTACGCTTTCTGGGTCGCGTAGACAACGAAGTGGAATACATGCAGATCTCGCTAAAGACCCTTTCCATGAGATATAGATCGGCACCAAATAGCCCATCGGGGTTACAGTAATTTCTTGGTCCAGCTAGTTACAATCATAGATTCACCATAGGACTTTCGAGGATTTCACAGCTTTAAACCCTTTAACACAACAGGGTGTTGTGTCCGCGGAAGACAAAATAGGCGGATGTCCATTCAGCTTTCGAATCCCAACCCTGCAATGCACTGAACATCGCTTCTAACCGAGGGTACTGATGATCTACTGGGATACCAGGACGGTTCGAATCAGAGTCCCAGTTACGTGCCAATACAACACGAGAAAGTGATGGCTTATGCAGTGGTTTTACAAGAAGAATTGCACGAATCACAACCTACGATGGAAACCATGGACTTTGGATTTAAGTTGGAGGCATTACTTGGACGGTACCAGATGCACTACCTAGACCGATCACAAGGGCCTCCCATGTACCCTTGTTTCGAAGGAGCTAAAACACGTGATGGCATCGCTGGATGGAACTTTTGAGTGATTACAACTATGGAACTTAAACGCGCATGAACGTGCAGCTCATCACCGACTCTAGCCTACTCAATTAGATTCACCCTGTTCCAACTGAAGCGCTGAAAGAAGGGGATTTACGAGTTGGGTCCACGCGCGGCATGGAGGAGCAACTTCTGGCAAGGCAGACGGTACTCGCAACCTCATGGAACAAATATGGATTCTACAATATAGTAATCTGAGGGAACTTGTGTTGAGCGAAGCACACCAGCCTCGATATGCTGGTCATCTGGACTTGAGGGAATATGTTGGGATCGAGAATCTTGTACTGGCACTAGGCTTGAAGGCCTGTTTGACTTGTGCGAAAGTCAAGGTGGAACATCAGAAACCTTCTGGTTCGTTTCAGTAATCAGAAACACCTATTAGGAGGTTGGAACAGATGGCCATGGAGTTTGTCACTGGTTCACCAAAAATTAAGAACGAAAACAATATCACCTGGGTGATCGTTGATTGTCTCACGTTACCAGCACACTTTCTTACAATTAAGGAAACTGACGGGTCCTCACAGCTGTGAATGTTCCTCTGAGAGAGGCGGCTTTTAGGCACGAGGTGCCAACTCCTGATTTTGAGCTATACCTGATTTATGACCGGCAATACACAACACCCTTGGCTCACGTCTAGACATGAGCGCTGCTTATCACTGAAGGACAACCGGACAGAGTAACGAACCATCCTGGCACACGAGGACATGCTGCGAGCATGTGCGTGATTGACTTTAGTAAACATTTGGAGGGACACTTACCTTTGGGTGAGTCCTATTGCAGTCGTTACTGTATTGGTATGCATGCCGCACTGTTGGGGCATTGCATGAATGATAATACCAATCTTCTTGTTGGACTAAGGTGGGCGACAACCTAAACACAGATTCAAGACTCGTACTCGAAACTCTCGGGAAGATTGTTCAAATCGGGAATTGATTGGCAGCAACGCGTGACCGTTAGGGAAACTTGCAAGCTTAGGAAACACTGGGAGTTTTCTGTAGGCGATCATATCATGTTGAAAATCTCACCCTGGGAGGGTGTGGTACGCTCGGGAAGCGTGGCAAGTTTAATTTTCGTTACGTTGAGTTATTCAGAATTCCGGAAAGAATCGGCATCATGGCTTACAACCTCAAATTACCCGACGAATTAGATACGTTCACAATGTCATTTATGGCTCGAACCTAAAGGAGCATTTGTTCGATGAAACGCTTGCGGTACCCTGGTTAACACAGTCGGCTTTCAATCGCGAGAGTTCATTGGAACTCAAGATGTGGACCGGAGTTCACGTGGGAACACACTTATTGGAGTAAGTCCTAGCACCCTCAGCAATTCAAACGGTTGTATCAACTTCTGACATCATTGGCAAATTTCGGGACGAAATTCTCTTTCAAGTTGGGGATGATGTGGTACCCGCGGAAAATCCACAGTTATCCTGATCTAGCACCTTACTGTTTGGGTTACTTGTCAAATTTCGGGACGAAATTTCTTACAAGTTGGGGATGATGTGACAACTCGAGTCTTCGAGGCCTTTCCTGTACACGTTACCAGTTTGCAATACGCCCTTGTATTTTGTTTGGTGTGTAGCATGTGCATGGATTAGTGAAATATCTTGTATATAACCCTTATGTATGGATTTTTATTAAATAACTTACTACTAATATGTGTTTATCATAATAAAGAAAAGTCAGCACTCAACCTCGACGAAACATAGAGTTTCGTCCATTAACTCCACTCGACGAAACATAGAGTTTCGCCATAAGGATCTTTCGTCGAGCCCAGGATCACTCGAAGCCCAGTAAGGGCCCAATTCAGTTACTCGCATATATATTACGTCACATAACCGATTTATCTAAAAACCCTAGACCCCATCTTTTCTCTTGGATTGACGGCAGTCACCCTTAGGAGCGTTCTTTTCCTCTCCGTACGCAACTCACACGCCTGCATCAATTGTCGAGTAAGTGTATTAACATGTTGATTCGTGTGTGTATGTTTATGTGTCAAGAATTGATTGATTATGTGATGAATCATTGTGTTGTTATTAAACAATTAGTATGAGTAAATGGTAGGTTGTCTGTTCGATGTATATTAGAGGTGCACAAAGTCAACATAAAGCAAAGAAACACCATAGTACTAATTAATGAAGTGTATGCTAAATCCATGATCATGATGTACATAGGGATTTGGGTTATATGATTAGTGGAGTGTGATGTGAGTGATGGCAGGGATAAGCAATGTTAACAATCTTCTGCATTGTGAAACATAGGGATTCGGCCCATGTGTTGTAGTCTTGAACTAAGCAATCAAAGTGGAGATGATAATAAAAACGGCGGCCCATGTGATCCTATAATGTTGTCAATGATGGTTACTAGTAATATGTGAATTAACTAATTGAGATTATAATGGACATGTGATAACTATACGAATACAAACTGAAAATAAATATTCATGCATTAATCAGAATGTGCGATGATGATGTTGAATAATTAATGAAACTGTTTTGTTCCTTCGTTAGTGTGTTGATTGATTGAGGTTATGATAGGGTTATATAAGTAAATCATAGAGGTATTAAATTGAAACAAGTTTTTGAAACAAGTTGTATGGTCGAGTAAATTGATATATGTTGTGTTGGTATATAGGAATCATGTTAGGGAGTCATCGAAACTGGTTGACTATTTTCCTGATTTCCCGATTAAGCTATGCTGAATATTTGGAGGTATTTTGTTATTAGATGTGGGGTGTCAATTGCATAACAATAAGTTACCGTTAAAAAAAAAAATAAAAGGGTAGATGTGTTTCATAATATTCGGATCTGCATGTTAATTATTTGGGGTGTACAAAAGGGTATTGAGTCTAATGGATATGCATGTAAGCTGGGCTGAGTAAGCAGGAGCCCAATATAGGGCGGTGGGCCTAATATGCAAAACCTTGGGCCTGCGACATAATTGGGCATTATGCGGGTGGATTGGGCCGAACCGGTTGTCACCGCGCTAATTGGGCCGGACCGGGTAAAGGGATTGCATCTTCTCGGCTGGTTATATTTTCTTTAATGTGGACTTGTGTTAGACTAATCATGTGTTACATGATTGGTGTGTATGGATGTCAACTTATAATTAGAATAAAGTCATGTGAAGTAACTGTATTGGGGGGAATCAAGATACTTGTTATAAGATATCATGTATACAAAAACCGATTATTATAATGAATGTCATGTTTTGTTTATAGCACAACTCCTGATTACGATTGGTATGTCGTTCTGTGTAATACTTGTATGATATGTGTGTAATGTAAATCAGACGTGTAATTGACTTAGAACCATTGCATGCTAGGTGATTGCCTGAAAATACTAAGCCGATGCATTGCTTGATCATGACTTGAACTATATGTATGCTACTTGTGCAATAACGGTGTAACAAGTGAATGAGAAGTGCATAAGTTACTTTTGTGTAAAAATATGTGGTTTATGTGCAAGCGAGATTGATTGTGGTTGGTACTCATCTTAGGGCATGTTTGATCAACTGTTAATCAAGTAAATAACCTTACCGAGCAAACCAAAGGTGAGTTCACTGCACTTTTCTAAGCATGCGTCCCGGTGGTTTGGGACATCTGGTAAACATTTCGGAATGGAATACTGGGTAAACTGTTTATTTGGGATGTTGGTTATTGGACACAGTATAAATCATGTAAGACCCCGTACATCTACCGTGTTGCTGAAGAAGCAACGAGGTATTTAGTTGATAGCGCTATTAGGTTTGGCACCCTCACACCGGGCCGAAAGGACGGGCGTGAACTAATTACCTGGACATCATGACCAATGCCTAGTTAAAGGCATTGGGGTTGGGCATTCACATCGTATATATATAAGACCCCTTACATCTATCCAAGGTTGTTTGATACCTTGACATCATGACCAATGCCTAAATGGAGGCATTGGGGTTGGGCATTCACATCTAGTCGCCACATACGGTAATTGAGTTAATAACAACATCAAAACAAAACGTTGAACTGTTTTATACACACATCTGGTAACTAAACGCGTTAACAAAACATTGAACTCACCAGCGTTGTCTGACACACTTGTCTGCATGCTTGCAGGTCTATAGGGTTATATCTTGTGGAACTTGCTGTCTGGAAGGCTGGAGTGGTCATGGGTCGAGATACATAGAATCTCCATACGAGCTTAATGGTTTATGTACACATGGTTTACGAAATAATCAACAAATGAGTTATGCTTCCGCTGTATACGATGTATGATATGTAACGTTTGTAACACTCTAAGTTAATGAATGAAAGTTCTTTTTAAACATATTTATGAGTTCAATGTGATTGGTGGCTTGGATCCTGGTACGTCACACGCCTCGCGGGGGGTTTCCGCATGGGGTATTCTGAGGGTGTGACAGTTATAGTCCGTAGTGACTGTACCTACTGATCACCACGTTATCTAGGCTCAGTGACGAGTCGTAGTTTCGGCCAAAATGTGCATTCTTGCATATTTTGTAACCAAACTACTCGTGGGCATCAAAGCCGTTTGTTTTGATGTCAAACCTGTTTTCAAACTTAGTTAAGCATGTTCTAACATGCTTAGCTCGTCACTTTTAGTTTAGTGCTTATATAGGGTCGTAAGGTAAGCGACCTAAACCATCGCTTATACTTTCGAACCCGACCCATTTGGTCGATCATTAGGATCCGACCAAACACATTAGGTGACCATAGCTATAACCTTCCGGGGTTATGCCTTGTGGTCACGATGTTAGGCGTTCCAGACGCGTTCTACGCGAACGACGCGTGAGGTAGCATAAGCTACCTAAACGGGTCGTGATGGGTCGCAAGCACTTAGGTTAAGTTTCATTCTAGTATGTAGGCTTTGTTAAACCATATTACACGAGTCTCCATACTCGTTTGGTTTACGAACCCGCATACTATTCGATCCTTCCGATTTAGGTCCGGTATATTAACATAGCTACCTATTAGGTGCCGTTTGATATTCCGTGATCTAGCATTGTTTGATTATTATACAAGAACTCAAAGCAATCTCAGGTGAGTACATTGAACCCCTCTTTTACTGTTTCTAAACTGTTTTGGGGTGAAACACATGTGCCTATCTGTTACATTCATGCTTTCCATGTTTTCACATCATATGCCTGCTATGTTGTTAGTACATTATAGTACACGATTTCATTACATTTCATGCTATGTATGCCCATTGTGTGCGTACTTAGCACATTGATTTACATTACATTCTTGTTGCATATGTTTACTCAGCATATGGACACATTGATTTCCATGAACATTTCTGTTGCATATGTTTACTCAGCATATGGACACATTGATTTACATGAACATTTCTGTTGCATATGTTTACTCAGCATATGGACACATTGATTTACATGAACATTTATGTTGCATATGTTTACTCAGCATATGGACACATTGATTTACATGAACATTTCTGTTGCATATATTTACTCAGCATATGGACACATTGATTTACATGAACATTTCTGTTGCATATGTTTACTCAGCATATGGACACATTGATTTAGATGAACATTTCTGCTTCGTATGTTTACTTAGCATACTTAGTACAATTGTTTACATCACATGCCTTCATTTTGTTATGACATTTGGTTTGTTTAACATGGGACAATACATTCATTAACATTAGCTACGCCGTTCATTAGTAGGTAGTGGTACCATAGGAATTGACAACTCCCGTTTCTGAAATCCTGTGTTTGATAGGATTGGAAGGAATGACCGAATTTGATATACATAACTTAGATAAGGCTTTAATTTGTTTGAGGGTTTATCGCCGCAGTCTCAAGGCTTGGATGTATGCATAGTTTACAATACCGCATAAATGTTAATATCAATAGAGCATGCATTTTTCCACAGAACATAACGTTGATTTAAACCACGTTTTACTTCAACGACTTGTTTTGTGCATTTTACATATGGTATAAGTTGATACATTTCGCTTACCATACATGATACATTTTGGGATACACATTACATGATTTACATTGAACATAAACACGTTGACATTGACATACACATTTGGTGGTTTACATTGAACATAAACATTTGACATGGTTTACACAATAACACTTGACATTTGGTTTATACATGAACAATTTACATGGTGGATTGGTTTGGGTAAATGATTTGAGTAACGTGGCGTATGTAATATGATACAAACATGGTGGATACGCCGCTGGTACTTCCTATATATAAATGCTTGTATAGTATTACATATCATAGCGTTATCTAAGTCATTTCAGTTTAGACACATTACATTTTACACAAATAACATATTCTTCGCAAGACATTATTTTCACAAACAACTTATCTTATTCAACTCATTTTACTTGGTTACTCGTTTAACCTTACACTTATCTATACATATCATCTGATGTTATCGTTTTTCAAATGGTTTACAAAGCAAGACAAATTACAAGGTTCATGACTGACTGTTATTAAAACATTCTTTAAACTCAAGTCATGAATCCCATTTTCACAAAACCTATGTATCTCACAGGCATTTTTATGCTGACGTACCTACTTTCACATGTGTTTTCAGGAGCTGTTCCGTAGGATGTTGATCACGATACTAGGGCGGACCTGTGCCTTAGAGCCTAAAAATGAAGATAGTACTAGTATAACTATGTTTTGAATTCTGTACTTCCTTTTAAGACAATGTAACACCCGTGTTTGATAATTAAAATGTAACTTTAATTTCCATGGTTGTATAACAATTAATTCTGTCCACGACACTCCCCGGCGTTTCCGCCGCGGTTGCATGTTATACGCGACCGGGGTGTGACAGAAGAGTTGGTATCAGAGCCATTGGTTATAGAGAATTAGGTTATTAGTAATGCTTTGACCTAGACTATAACTTTCTAGGACCCTAACACAAGTTATCTTGTGTTTAGAGTTTAAAACATGCACATCACCTATCCTTAGGTGATAACCACAACGAGAACTTCGGTTCCGAATCCGCTTTGAAAATTAATCATCTGTTCTAGGATGATTGATTACTAGGTTTTGAACCCTCTGTTATAAGGTTTTGAACCCTCTGTTATATGGTTTTGAACCTCTTTGGATTTCAAAAATCCCGTCAAAGTTTTGGGTTAATAGTGTGAACACGTGCGAACTGGAAGGGTGAATGCCTGTACCCTGGGTTTTCTGTCTAAGGCTAGAGTGTTCGTACATATCCACATAATCGGACCAGTCACTCTTACCTGGGAACTCTTGGGGTGAGTGTTCACTTATAGGCGAGCATGTCTTCGCGATACACTAATTCTGACCCATTCACTTGGACTAAACATTTCATGTCGCTTGTTTGCTTTGCGATGCATAACCGCCATCTTTGCTTTTGTTAATTTTGCTTCATCTCGTTCTCTTCATCCAATCATCTCACTCGTTTCATTTCATGTTTTTTTTCTCTTCTAGAATGCCTCCTCGACGCGACAACCAGATAGCTACTGCCGAGCTGGCGGAGATTATTGCGCAGCAGATGGCTGCTCAATTCCCAAATCTATTCGCTCAATGGAACCAAGCCAACAACAACAACAATGGTATATGCAAATACAAGGATTTTAACTCGGCCAAGCCACTCAAGTTCAGTGGTTCTGAAGGAGCAACTGGGCTTCTTCAGTGGTTCGAGAGCATCGAGAACACTTTTCGCCACGTGCAGTGTCCGGATAATCGCAAGGTCGACTTTTCTTCAAGCGTGTTTCAGAAGAGGGCTCTTACATGGTGGAATGGGGTTATGAGAGATCAAGGTGCAGAAGTTGCTCTAGCTCAGACATGGGCTGAACTGAGAGCTCTTATGATGAGGGAGTTTTGTCCTCGTCATGAACAACGGGCGTTGGAGAAAGAATTTGATGTTTTGAAGCAAGATAGTGGCGAGCACAGGGCTTATACTGATAGATTTGAGGAGTTGAGTCTGCTTTGCCCAACTATGGTTACCCCACTCGATAAGGCCATCGAAAGGTATATCGACGGCCTACCTGACTCAGTACAAGACATCCTCATTGGTAACAACCCTACCACACTCCGTCAGGCAATCGAGTTATCAGCGACACTGACTGAGTCGCAGATTCGAAAGAATAAGCTATACAGGAAGGGCGACAAGGGCAAGAAACAGTCTGCTGACAAGGAAAATAGCAAGAAAGGTCAAAACAAGAAGGGAAAGGATTCTGGTTCCTCAAGGGGGTCAAGGAAGCGTAAGGCTTCCCAAAACTATGCTGTCACTGCCCAAGCTAACCAGGCAGCTCCCAACCAGCCTCCAGCAAAGAAGCCCTATTCAGGAAGTGCACCTTTGTGCAATCAATGCAACAGTCACCATCAGCCGCAGTATCAGTGCCGTTTCTGTACTAACTGTGGAAAGTCGGGTCATCTTGCCGATGTTTGTCGGTTTGCTCAGAATCGCGCAGTTCAGAACCCTGCGCAACAAGTTGCTCAGCAACAGGGTCAGGCTGCACGACCAAACTACCCACCAGGTGCTTGTTATAACTGTGGGGATCTGACCCACTACAGAAATCGGTGTCCAAGACTAGCCAACCAGAACCAGAATCAGGCTCAGGCTTGAGGTCGAGTCTTCAACATGAATGCACAAAAAGCACAAGCAGACAACGAGGTGGTGAACGGTACGTTCTTTATTAATAATCAGCCAGCATCTGTTCTTTTTGATTCGGGTGCCGACAAGAGCTTTGTGTCATTGTCTTTTGAGACAATGCTTCGCGTGTCTAGAACGAAACTAGGTAAACCTTTGACAGTAGAGGTTGCCAGTGGTGAACCCATTGTTCTTGATTCTGTTCTACGCAACTGCCAGTTGAACTTTAACGACCATATTTTTCCTATTGACCTCACGCCAATGCAACTTGGAAGCTTCGACGTTATTGTGGGAATGGATTGGTTATCTAAGCATCGCGCAGAGATAGTTTGTTCTGAGAAGATTGTTCGTGTGCCACTGTCGACAGGCGAGATCCTTCAGGTTCGTGGTGAGAAGCCTGCCGGTGGTCTCAAACTCATGTCTTGTTTTAAAGCTCGGAAATATCTGCGAAAGCACTATGTGGCTTTCTTAGCACATGTTACAGCAGATAAAGGCAAGGGTAAGACTATTTTAGATATTCCTGTCGTTCAGGATTATTCTGAAGTTTTCCCTGAAGAGTTACCTGGTCTACCTCCAGCACGCCAAGTCGAGTTCCGTATTGATCTCGTACCTGGTGCAAATCCCATTGCCAGAGCTCCATACCGTCTTGCACCGTCTGAGATGCAAGAATTATCTAAACAGCTTCAGGAGCTCTTCGACAAAGGTTTTATCCGTCCTAGCTTTTCACCTTGGGGTGCTCCCGTTCTCTTTGTAAAGAAGAAGGATGGATCTTTCAGGATGTGTATCGATTATCGTGAGCTTAACAAGCTCACCATCAAGAATCGATATCCCCTACCTCGCATTGATGATCTCTTTGATCAATTGCAAGGCGCTTCTTATTTTTCAAAGATTGATCTACGATCTGGATATCATCAGCTTCGTGTACATGAAGAAGACATTCCCAAGACAGCGTTCCGTACTCGTTATGGACATTATGAGTTCACAGTCATGCCATTCGGTTTGACTAATGCTCCTGCTGTTTTCATGGACTTGATGAATAGGGTCTGCAAGCCTTATTTAGATAAGTTCATCATCGTTTTCATTGATGATATATTAATATATTCTAAGACGCAAGCTGACCATGAACAACATCTCCGTCTTACCTTGGAACTCCTAAAGAAAGAGCAACTTTTCGCCAAATTCTCCAAGTGTGAATTTTGGCTTAAAGAAGTTCAATTCTTAGGACATATTGTCAACGAACAAGGTATTCATGTAGATCCCTCCAAGATCAGTGCGATTAAGGATTGGGATACACCTACTACTCCTACTGAAGTTCGTTCTTTTCTTGGTCTAGCGGGTTATTACCGCCGCTTCATTGAGAACTTCTCAAAGATTGCAGTTCCTCTAACTGCTCTAACTCAGAAGAACAAGCCCTTTGATTGGGGAGTCAAACAAGAGGAAGCATTTCTGACTTTGAAACAAAAGCTTTGCGACGCGCCTGTCCTAACATTGCCTGAGGGCAATGATGATTTCGTCGTTTATTGCGACGCATCTAAATTAGGTCTTGGCTGCGTCCTGATGCAAAGAAACAAAGTCATAGCATATGCATCAAGGCAGTTGAAGATACATGAGAAAAACTACACCACTCATGATCTTGAGTTGGGTGCAGTTGTCTTCGCTCTTAAGATCTGGAGACACTATTTGTACGGTACAAAATGTGTGGTTTTCACTGACCATAAAAGTCTTCAACATATCTTCAATCAAAAGGAACTCAACATGAGGCAAAGACGTTGGGTTGAACTTCTAAACGACTACGACTGCGAGATTCGCTACCATCCTGGTAAGGCGAATGTTGTAGCCGATGCATTGAGTCGCAAGGAACGTACTAAGCTTCATTGTGTACGTGTCCAATCTGTTATTCAAACCGATATCCAAGCTCGTATTTCTCAGGCTCAACAAGCTTGTGTTTCACAAGGTTTGATGGATAAGGAATTTCCTTATCACATAACACCTGCTCTTGAACTGAAGGACAATGGATCGTATTACTTCATGGACCGTTTGTGGGTCCCGAGCCAAGATAATCTTCGTACCTTGCTTATGGATAAAGCCCATAAGTCTCGTTATTCTATTCATCCTGGCTCAGATAAGATGTATAAGGATCTTCGTATTCAGTATTGGTGGCCTGGTATGAAGAAAGACATTGCCTTATACGTATCCAAATGCCTTACTTGTCTTAAGGTTAAGGCTGAACATCAGCGTCCTTCCGGGTTATTGGAATAACCAGAGATCCCAGTTTGTAAATGGGAAAACATTACTATGGATCTGATTACTAAACTCCCGCGCACAAAGAAAGGTCACGATGCCATCTGGGTAGTCGTTGATCATCTTACAAAGTCAGCACATTTCTTGCCAATCCGTGAGGATTTTTCGGCTGACAAACTTGCTCAAATCTACGTGGATGAAATTGTAGCACGACATGGTATTCCTTTGAACATCATTTCTGACAGAGATGCTCGTTTCACTTCTCATTTTTGGAGAACCATGCAATCTGCTATGGGGTCTCAACTCAATTTGAGCACAGCTTATCATCCGCAAACGGATGGTCAATCTGAAAGAACAATCCAGACACTGGAGGATATGCTTAGAGCTTGTGTGATCGATTTTGGTGGTAGTTGGGATTCACATCTTCCATTGATTGAATTCTCCTACAACAACAGTTATCACTCCAGCATCAACATGGCTCCTTTCGAGGCTCTCTATGGTCGAAAATGTCATTCACCAGTCTGCTGGAATGAGATTGGCGAGGCTCAACTTACTGGACCTGCCCTCATTTTAGAGACAACATAAAAGGTTAAGAAAGTTCGTGACAACCTTCAGACAGCTAGAAGCCGTCAAAAGAGTTACGCGGACTTAAAACGCAAGCCCTTGGATTTTCAAGTCGGTGATCGTGTATTACTTAAGGTCTCACCTTGGAAAGGTGTGATCAGATTCGGAAAGAAAGGAAAACTTGCACCTAGATACGTTGGACCATTCAAGATCGTCGAAAGAATAGGTAAGGTAGCCTACAGACTTGAGTTACCTCCTGAACTTGGAAATGTTCATCCAACCTTTCACGTGTCCAATCTCAAGAGGTGTTTAGCTGATGAAAACCTCCACATACCGCTTGACGAAATTCGTGTTGATAAAACACTGAAATTTGTTGAGAAACCGGTGGAAATCATGGAACGTGAAGTCAAGTGGCTTAAACGCAAGCGCATTCCTTTGGTCAAGGTTCGCTGGGAATCGAAACGTGGACCCGAGTTTACTTGGGAACGTGAAGATCAAATGAAGGCGAAATATCCGCATCTGTTTCCACGAGTTTCCTCTAAATAAATTTCGGGACGAAATTTCCACAAGTAGGGGAGACTGTAACATTTGTGCTTGTAATCATTGTGAACAGTTCAATTATCAATAAAACAATGTTATTTTATCCCAATGTTTGTTTGGTTGTGTTTTACGTTTTTCATGTTTTGACTTTTGATCAATTTCAAACTCTACATTGCTTTCTGGAGAGTTATACGCTAACTAGTGCTTAAACGTACTTAGTTTAATGCGACAAATACTCCGGAACATCAACATATACTCAACATACCTTAAATAACCCTTACATAACTTAGAAATAAGTTTTGAAGGCTTTGGTATGGCAAAAACGAGTTAATTCGCTTACAGGGACTAAACTTGACAAACTGCGAAAGTATGCCAATTTGAACTGTAACAAACATTCCGGAACATGTCCATAAGTTAAACATACCATAAATATCCTTTACATAGCTTAGAAATAGGCTTTGAGGGGTTTGGTATGCTAAAACAAACTTTTGGATCATTCAGGGGCTAAAAGTGTCAAAAAGTGCACAAGTTTCCACTTTTGCGAATAACTTACGTTCTGAATACATCCGGACATTCAAAAATTTATGTAAGCATCCTTATATTATGACTTAGTGTATGGCATGAGAAAAATCCATTCGTCGCACAATTTGGATCGTCTTTCGCGCATATGCGCATTCCGTCGTAATTAACCGAACATCGCGACCGTACGGCCAAATGAACCGACATCCGACATATTTTTGAGCACATTTTAAGTTCCCTATACTTTAACATCATTTTAGAGCTTTGAAATAAGGTTAACGGGGCTTAAACGTGCCAAAAACGCATCAAATACCAAGTTTTGGTGCTGCAGGGACCAAAACTGCAATTCTGCCAAACTAGGGGCTTACGGACCGTAAGCCATAAGCCATACGGTCCGTAAGGGGTCCCAGTACAGCAGAACCCACATTTAATGCTGATTGGCTCTTCAAATGGCGAAAGGTCCAATTGCCTTTTCACCCAATCAAAGGCCAAGGGCCATATTCAGTGAACCATAACATTTTGACACATGTACGCACAAGATCGTGGCACGTTATTCGATGAACGATCCTAACAGTTCCACTTTTCCTATAAATACCCCCCCCCATTTTGCTCAAAACCCACACAATCTGATCTTAAGGCTCTAAGTTGGAACCATTGTTTCATACCTGAGCCATTTTGGTCTAGATTAGCATTCGGGGACCCTCCGTAAGTATTCTTTCGTTCTTTTATTCGCTTTTCGAGTCCGAAAGTCGACGTTTTGTTGACTTTCTGCATTGACCAGCTTATGGTCGATGCGAAGTTCATGGAACTTCATAACGTGAGCGTGATCACGATGGTTATAGTCCGTAGTGACTGTACCTACTGATCACCACGTTATCTAGGCTCAGTGACGAGTCGTAGTTTCGGCCAAAATGTGCATTCTTGCATATTTTGTAACCAAACTACTCGTGAGCATAAAAGCCGTTTGTTTTGATGTCAAACCTGTTTTCAAACTTAGTTAAGCATGTTCTAACATGCTTAGCTCGTCACTTTTAGTTTAGTGCTTATATAGGGTCGTAAGGTAAGCGACCTAAACCATCGCTTATACTTTCGAACCCGACCCATTTGGTTGATCATTAGGATCCGACCAAACACATTAGGTGACCATAGGTATAACCTTCCGGGGTTATGCCTTGTGGTCACGATGTTAGGCGTTCCAGACGCGTTCTACGCGAACGACGCGTGAGGTAGCATAAGCTACTTAAACGGGTCGTGATGGGTCGCAAGCACTTAGGTTAAGTTTCATTTTAGTATGTAGGCTTTGTTAAACCATATTACACGAGTCTCCATACTCGTTTGGTTTACGAACCCGCATACTATTCGATCCTTCCGATTTAGGTCCGGTATATTAACATAGCTACCTATTAGGTGCTGTTTGATATTCCGTGATCTAGCATTGTTTGATTATTATACAAGAACTCAAAGCAATCTCAGGTGAGTACATTGAACCCCTCTTTTACTGTTTCTAAACTGTTTTGGGGTGAAACACATGTGCCTATCTGTTACATTCATGCTTTCCATGTTTTCACATCATATGCCTGCTATGTTGTTAGTGCATTATAGTACACGATTTCATTGCATTTCATGCTATGTATGCCCATTGTGTGCGTACTTAGCACATTGATTTACATTACATTCCTGTTGCATATGTTTACTCAGCATATGGACACATTGATTTACATGAACATTTCTGTTGCATATGTTTACTCAGCATATGGACACATTGATTTACATGAACATTTCTGTTGCATATGTTTACTCAGCATATGGACACATTGATTTACATGAACATTTCTGTTGCATATGTTTACTCAGCATATGGACACATTGATTTACATGAACATTTCTGTTGCATATGTTTACTCAGCATATGGACACATTGATTTACATGAACATTTCTGTTGCATATGTTTACTCAGCATATGGACACATTGATTTACATGAACATTTCTGCTTCGTATGTTTACTTAGCATACTTAGTACAATTGTTTACATCACATGCCTTCATTTTGTTATGACATTTGGTTTGTTTAACATGGGACAATACATTCATTAACATTAGCTACGCCGTTCGTTAGTAGGTAGTGGTACCATAGGAATGGACAACTCCCGTTTCTGAAATCCTGGGTTTGATAGGATTGGAAGGAATGACCGAAGTCGATATACATAACTTAGATAAGCCTTTAATTTGTTTGAGGGTTTATCGCCGCAGTCTCAAGGCTTGGATGTATGCATAGTTTACAATACCGCATAAATGTTAATATCAATAGAGCATGCATTTTTCCACAGAACATAACGTTGATTTAAACCACGTCTTACTTCAACGACTTGTTTTGTGCATTTTACATATGGTTTAAGTTAATACATTTCGCTTACCATACATGATACATTTTGGGATACACATTACATGATTTACATTGAACATAAACACGTTGACATTGACATACACATTTGGTGGTTTACATTGAACATAAACATTTGACATGGTTTACACAATAACACTTGACATTTGGTTTATACATGAACAATTTACATGGTGGATTGGTTTGGGTAAATGATTTGAGTAACGTGGCGTATGTAATATGATACAAACATGGTGGATACGCCGCTGGTACTTCCTATATATAAATGCTTGTATAGTATTACATATCGTAGCGTTATCTAAGTCATTTCAGTTTAGACACATTACATTTTACACAAATAACATATTCTTCGCAAGACATTATTTTCACAAACAACTTATCTTATTCAACTCATTTTACTTGGTTACTCGTTTAACCTTACACTTATGTATACATATCATCTGATGTTATCGTTTTTCAAATGGTTTACAAAGCAAGACAAATTACAAGGTTCATGACTGACTGTTATTAAAACATTCTTTAAACTCAAGTCATGAATCCCATTTTCACAAAACCTATGTATCTCACAGGCATTTTTATGCTGACGTACCTACTTTCACATGTGTTTTCAGGAGCTGTTCCATAGGATGTTGATCACGATACTAGGGCGGACCTGTGCCTTAGAGCCTAAAAATGAAGATAGTACTTGTATAACTATGTTTTGAATTCTGTACTTCCTTTTAAGACAATGTAACACCCGTGTTTAATAATTAAAATGTAACTTTAATTTCCATGGTTGTATAACAATTAATTCTGTCCACGACACTCCCGCCGTTTCCGCCACGGTTGCATGTTATACGCGGCCGGGGTGTGACAGCGCTGACACCCGTAACGGGTGGATAGATGATGACGATGATTACCCACCATTCGTGTTCCCTGTTACACCCCTGTAGCCCCCGTTTCAGCACCCATTTCAGCACCCATTGATGTTTCGTTGTTTCCCCCACACATCACAGATGCTCATCGCGCAGATCTTCCTGTTACATTTCTTCAGCACATCCCTCCACCACGTCCTGAAGAGGGTTCATCTCGAAAGCCGTTTGGTCATACACCTTTCGTGTCAGGAGGAGGTCAGTTTGTACCCCAAATTTCTCATCCTACTTTTGTTCCCATTGTTGCACCATCTACTGCACCATTCTTCACTCCATCTAGCGAGCCATTCCTATGGACTACGGCCCCTATCATGCCACTGTCTGATCCGTATCACCCATACCATGTTGGGTACTCCACGGAGGACATCCTTACTTCGTTGATGATACAGCAGGAGGCGTTGACCCGTCGCATACAGGAGCTGGAGAGAGCTCAGCGACCACCTTGCAGTTGTCAGACCCCATTTTCAGCATCACACCCTCCGCGTCCACTTTCACCCAACTCAGATGTTCACTTCATGACTCCCGAGCAGCAGATAGCATATTCATTGCGCGTCAGTCGTGCTTTAGAGCAGGACTGGTTGCATATGCGTCGCTTATTCTTCTCCCATTTTCCTCCTCCTCCGCCGCGATCAGCATAGACCTTTTGATTCGACGCAGGTAGACTTTTGGTGAGACGACCGCGATTGTGCAGACTATACAGCTTTTTGGAGACCGCATTTTGATGTTGTGACTTTTGATGTTTTGTATTTTGGTTGTTGTTATCACTGATTAGATAGTTTGGACTAGGGCGATGTGGCCCTTAGTCACTGATGATGTACGATATAGTTATGAACTTGTAAGCATTACATTGTGGTCTTGATTTATGATAGCGCAGTCGTAGTATTCTCATTATATATGATGTTGGATTGATTGTTTATATTCTATAACATGTGATGTTATGTGCTTGATTTATTTGTAACATGAGATGTTATGTGTCTGATATTGTTGTTACATACGTATAATTTACTTACTATGACCTGACCAACGTGAAACATCTTTTAGAAGACGCCACCGAGACGTGATCCGCGCCTGGGCACTAGGCCCAATGTGAGTCGGATCGCTTAGTCATGCTTCATAATTGGAAAAACGAGCACCGTGGAAATACATGCCACTCAGCCAAAGGAAGATGATGGAGAGTTGACCGAAATGCGCACTAAATACTTTTCGAGAGATCTCCTCCAAATCACTGGTATGGCTATCGAAATCGTGAGCATCAGCATGTAGGTTCCAGATCCAAGTGGTAGTTTCAGGGCCTTTAGCTATTGTTCTTGAGAAATGACCCGGTCTAGCCCATTCCTCGAATGAAGTTTTTATGTGATCCCTATCTACCAAAATTTTTACTTCTGGTTCCGGCGAACGAATAATCATTGAGTCCTCCTCTTTCCGGACAACACATACAAAGAGACCCGCCAACAGTCAAATAATTAGTGAATCTCGGAGAGATATTTCTATTATATAATAAGTTTCTTTCTCTTCTAGTTTTCTATCTCCCATCTATCTATTTTCTTTAGTTATTCACTAGAGCAATTATGATCTGGAAGTCGATCCGGGGCAAGTGTTCGGATCTATTATGACATAGCCATGAGGCGCTCAACGGACCTTTTTGATCTTATAAAAACCTTTCTGACTTTAGATTTGCCTACCAACGAGGCAGAACTCCAAGGAATCATTGCTTCCGCCATAGCGCAGTATGCAGCCTCACAAGGAGGAACCAGCGGGAGCAATTCGAACAACAACGGCAATAACAATCCACCCCATGGTAATGTTAAGTCGTTTGAGACATACTACGATACATTTGGATATTTATAGCACGTCCGCTAATACCATTTGTATATTCTAACGTATGTGCAGGGTGCACTTACAAACAATTTCTCGATTGCAAGCCCGTGAATTTCGACGGCACAGGAGGTGCTGTTGCGTTTGTCAGATGGGTAGAGAAGACTGAGTCTGTTCTTAGAATGAGCAAGTGTGCTCCCGAGCAACAAGTGACCTACATCTCAGGGCTATTTCTAGACAGAGCCCTATCTTGGTGGAATTTATAAGTGCAAACTCTTGGTGAAGCCGCTGCTTATGCGATGTCATGGAATGAGCAAAGGAGCTCATGCGAAGGAAGTACTGGTCACGCGCTGAAATTCAAAAGCTGGAGACTGAGTTTTGGCATCTAAAAATGGAAGGCCCCAAGATTGCGGAGTATGTTCAGAGATTCCACGATTTGTCCCACGTAGTGCCATACATGGTTACACCGGAGTTCAAACGCATCGAGCGCTTTATCTGGGGATTAGCACCTCAGATCATGAGTATGGGTACTACCTCCAAGCCTGCGACAATCACAGAAGCCTTTGATCTCAGTGTGGCTCTTACTGAGGAGGCCATTCGCTTGAACAAGTTTTCGAATATTGAGTAGAAGAAGAAGGAGACTCACGTAGAGTCGTCTGGTGAGAATAAAAGGAAATTCTCAAACTTCAAGCAGGGTACAAGCAATGTTGGCAAGGGAGGTGAATCAAGCACGCTGGCAAAGGCTGCAACGGGTGTTGAAAACAAAGGAAAAGGTTATATGGGCACACTACCCAAGTGTAACACATGCCAGCGCCATCATTCTGGCTGGTGTGGACCAAAAACATGTGAAGCTTGTGGGAAAGTTGGCCACTAGAAGGATAATTGCTGGGTTAGTGGTGGTCGGGGTGGTCAAGGAGGTCTTGGTAATAGGAACAACAACTGTGGTGGTAATGGCAATCGTCCGCAAGGGAAAAATGGCGGAAATGGAAACCGTGGGAACGTTGCGAACCAAGCTGGGAATGGAAATCGCAACCAAAACAACACTCAATGTGGGAAGGGAAATGGCCAAGGGCCAGGATGCTTTAATTGTGGAGGTATTGGGCACTTTAAGAGGGAATTCCCAAAATTGAATCAAGCCAGGGGAAGAGTCTTTAACATCGGAGCGAGGGAAGCGCGCCAGGATCCCAACGTTGTCAATGGTACGTTCCCTATAAACCAACGCTTTGCTTCTGTTCTGTTTGATACTGGTACCGATTATAGCTTCGTGTCATTAGAATTTAAGAATATACTTGGATTGGCCACTAGTAAGCTAGATATTCCGTACTCGATTGAATTGGCGAATGGGAAACTAATTGAAACCAGTGAAGTTGTCCGAGGATGCGTAATTGAATTGGGAGGACACGAATTTACACTAGACCTGCTACTTGTCGAGTTGGGAAGCTTTGATGTGGTAGTAGGAATGGATTGGTTGTCGAACAACAAGGCTGAGGTTATTTGTCACGAAAAGATCATTCGCATCCCAACAGAAGACGGAAAAATGATCGTGGTTCACGGGGAGAAGCGTGATACGCCTTTGAGAATCATCAGCTGTTTGAAAGCCTGAAAGTGCTTATAGAAGGGATGTGTTACCTTCTTGGCACACATCGTGGATAAAGAAGCTGCTGAGCCGAAGATCGAAGACATTCCAGTCGTCAAGGAATATCCGGAAGTCTTTCTAGAAGACTTGCCAGGCTTACCACCTCAAAGGCAAGTCGAGTTCCACGTTGACTTGGTTCCAGGCGCCGCGCCTCTAACCAAGGCACCCTACAGACTTACGCCTTCGGAGATGCAGGAGTTGTTAACACAACTCCATGAGCTATTAGACAAAGGATTCATCAGACCAAGCTTCTCACCTTAGGGAGCTCCAATTCTGTTTGTCAAGAAGAAAGACGGTAGTTTTCGTATGTGTATTGACTACCTGGAGTTGAACAAGTTGACTATCAAGAATAGGTATCCTCTGCCAAGGATTGATGACCTATTCGATCAGCTGCAAGGTTCAAGCTACTACTCGAAGATCGATTTGAGATCAAGTTACCATCAGCTGAGAATACAAGAGGAAAGTATTCCCAAAACCGCTTTTAGAACTCGATATGGACATTACGAGTTCTTGGTTATGCCGTTTGGGTTGACAAACGCGCCAGCTATTTTTATGGATTTGATTAACAGAGTTTGTAAGCCATATCTCAACAAGTTCGTGATTGTATTCATCGACGATATTTTGATCTATTCAAAGACGAAGGCTGAGCACGAACAGCATCTAAGAGCTATTTTGGAGTTGCTGAAAAAGGAAAAGTTGTATGCCAAGTTCTCGAAGAGCGAGTTTTGGCTACGCGAAGTCCAATTTCTTGGACATGTGGTTAATGGAGATGGAATCCACGCGGATCCCACAAAGATCGAAGCAATCAAGAATTGGGAGACTCCAAAGACGCCAACCGAGACTCGACAATTCTTAGGTTTGGCTGGTTATTATCGAAGGTTTATTGAGGATTTCTCAAAAATCGCTCAACCATTAACCATCCTCACATAGAAGGATAAGAATTTTGAATGGGGAATCAAATAGGAAGAAGCATTCAAGTTATTGAAAGACAAGCTTTGCAATGCGCCGATCTTATCGCTACCAGAGGGAACTGATGATTTCGTGGTATATTGTGATGCCTCGCGTCAAGGATTGGTTTGCGTGTTGATGCAACGCCAGAAGGTTATAGCTTACGCGTCACGTCAGTTGAAAGTTCATGAAAAGAATTATACCACGCATGATTTGGAGCTAGGTGTCACACCCCCAAAATCCACCCGCGGAGTACCACCGCTTGGGAGCGTGACTGACCAGGATCAAGCCATCAATCATATCAAACATAGCATTTAATAATAAAAGCAATTAATGTAACTCATCATGATATGACTGATGTTTCAAAACCAAACATTGTTTAAGTAGCGGAAGCATAGTAATGTAAACTCAAAATAGTTATAAGTTCTCGTATCGATCATGATCCACATCCCACAACGACCTGCTCCTCCCTGTGCAAGCTCCATAATGTACCTATGGTCCTGCAAGGCATGCAGCAAATAATCAACAAACTAGTTGAGCGAGTTCACAGTAAGTTCATAGTATAGTGTGCATGTTTAACTAGTGGGGGTTTCCCAGACTAGTGTGTACTAAAGGTGGGGGCTTCCCAAACCTTGTGTTCATATTACTGGTGGGGGCTTCCCATACCTTGTGTTCATATTACTGGTGGGGGCTTCCCATGTTTATCCTGGCTAATGAGGGCTTCTCATTAACGGTACTTACTAGACTAACTTCCGACCATGTGTTCTTCTTTACCGAGAACAGGAAAACGTACAGGGTCACGTAGGCTTTACGTGACGTGCCCTTCCCCGAGGACATGGTACGCGTGGGGGCTACGTAGGCTTTACGCAGCGTGGCCTTCCGACCTGGAAGCCAGTAGATGGTATTGGGTTACGTAGGCTTTACGTAACGTGTCCTCCCGACCCGGGAGACAAATGGTAATTACTGGGTTACGTAGGCTTTACGTAACGTGTCCTGACTATCCTGAGGACGATGGTCTATAGTCTAGAGAATGCGTAAGTACAAGTAATCATTCCATATTCAACATATCCACCCAATTCCCAACCCGGGAATCCCATGCCTTGGCTGTGTGAACTCACCTTGGTTTGCTCGGCAGATACACAAAAGAGTACAGGTAGCAAGTAAATGGTCAACCACGTCCTATCATGGTTATTATGCAAGTCAGGTTCGTATATAGCACGTTTGTATCACGTATGGTATCGAGTATGATCATGGCAATTCACATAACGTATCAGCAGTTCATATCAAGTAACGAGTCCAAGTAGTCGGCCCAATTAACGTAAGCAGTCCAACAAGCAACTATGTAAACAAGTCCAACAACATAACAGTCATAGGATTGGGCCCGTGACAGTGTAGGCCCAAAACAGTGTACGTGCAAAGAAGGTCTCGAGTCGCAACCAGCGATCTCGAGTCGCAACCGGTGGTCTCGGTTCATCATGGCCCGGTTACGAGTCACAGCCGGAGATTACGAGTCGCAACAGGAGGTTGCGAGTCGCAACTGGTGATCTCGACTCATCATGGTCTGGTTACGAGTCGCAACGGGACTCGCAACCGTGGTCTCGGCTTGTGCTGTTTGTGGTCTCGAGTGGGGTTCCGACTCGCAGTCTGAGTCGCAACCGTGTGTGTAACTGGTTTCCATAATTCCTGTAACAATCATCCCGTGATTCTAGCAAACAACTTAGGCAGTTTCACAATTCAGATCAAACCTAGTGATTAGCAGATTTCTATATCATATTCAACGTGTTCATCTTTAAACAATTGCATAACAGTATCAAGTATAAACAATCGGATCATAATCAAACATATAGCAATCGGTTGGTTTTTAAATCTTGCAGCCCTATCATGCATCCTAACCGATTAACACATACTCGGACCGATTAGTAATTAAGAACTAAACATCATCATACAATCCGGTTATAATCCAGCATATCAACACATATTACCGAAAGCAATACATAGATCTTATTTGATTTACTAGCATAATCAACATACTAACCGGTTACAAGAATATTATTATCAACATACAAACAATAACACACAACCAATAACATAATCACTAACCGGATTAAAGAAGGAAAAAGGGTGATTCCGAGTAGGGGTGATCTTGCCGTCGAGTTCCAAGCGACCGAGAGAGAGAAAGTGTGACACCCCAGGAAAACCGGGAAAACCATGCAACTTAACTAGCTTCCTCAGTGAGTGCCATCAAATTTCGGGACGAAATTTCTTTCAACTTGGGGATGATGTGACAACTCGAAATTTAGAACCTTTCGTTGTAACTTGCTTGTACGTTATGTGACTAGTTTAAATGATAACGTGAACCTTTTTATGTGATAAGTGCTTTGTTACGTGTGTATTGTATTTATATGTGTACGTGTTATATGTGAACCGAGAACCCGACACGAAACAACAAGGAACCCGACTCGAGACCATGAGGTCTCGAGTGACTAGTAATCGGTTTTGGGCCTTGGGCCGAGAACCTTTGGCCGGTTGGGCCTTTGGGCCGTAAACCCCACTCGAAACCCACTAAGGGTGCACACTTGGAACTAGCCTATATATAAACTACCCTTAGTTAGTTCTTGCCATTTGTTGAACAATACAACACACACACTCTCCTACTTCTCTCTCTAAGCCTTAAGAACACAAACACACCTCCAAGACTCTCGGATCTAATCGGTTAGCACAAGGACTCTCGGGTTTGGAACTTTGGATCGGCACACACACACCTCACCAACCGGTTAGTATTTCTTGTTGGATATTGTTGAATGCATAAGTGTCAAATATGTTCATGATGTGTTTGTGCTTGAATAAATGTATGATGAGATTATGTGACAATATGTTAAGTTGTTAAGTTTTACATAATGTTTTGAAAAAGAAATCGGTTCATGAATGTTTCTTATTATGAGTGGAACTATACATATTTGATGTTAAAAATGGGTTCATGGTATGACAAAAAGGTGAATGATGATATTGGTTGCATTTGGGTTTGATCCGAAAAGTTTGGGTGTTTATACTAAGAAAAATCGGCTAATAAATATGGTTGTCAAGTAGGATGCATGCTAGAAAATTGTATCTTGATGGTTGTTCATGATTTTGGGTGAATAAGTGTTGTTTATGTTATGAAGAACTTGAATATATGCTTTGAATATGTGAAGAACACTTTGAATGATAGTTAAGAATGTGAAAACCCTTGTGATTTTGATCCATCTTTGACTAGTAACCTGATTAGGAAAACTGTTAGTGGAATGCTATTGGTAGTTTCCGGATTTGGGCCTGATTATACTGTACCATTAATCTGACCATCTGCATCAACACGTGAACTTGAAAACGACTGCTACCGACTCGCAATCACGCAGTTGCGACTCGCAACCACAGCGTGATGACTCGAGACCACGCGGTTGCGACTCGCAACCATAGCAGGACAAGCCGAAACCACAGGTTACGAGTCCCGTTGCGACTCGAGACCTCAGCATGATGAACCGAGACTACGGTTGCGACACCGGTTGCGACTCGCAACCATCCATAATCAACACACAGCATGACTCGAGACCATGCTTGCGAGTCCGGTTGCGACTCGAGACCACACTTTTTGGGCCTTAGTTAATGGGCCAGACTGATGGGCTTCTGTGTTAACTGCTTTTACGTGTTTGGGCCTAAGTAGTTGGGCTGAACTTGTGAACCGTATGTGCTACTGTTGACTGTTAACTGTTACTGCTAAACGTGCTTGCCAAACATGTTGAACATTTGTGCACTACTTGGTTCGAATCTGATTATACGTGATATCCGTGTTAGGACGTTATTGACTACTTGCGACTTGATTGACTTTCTGTGTTTGACTGCCGAGCAAACCAAGGTGAGTTCACACCCTTTACAAAGCATGGGATTCCCTGGGTTGGGAACGGGGTTAAGGAACGTGGTTCCTCGTCTACCTTGGGTAGGACGTCAGTGGTTCAGGAATGTGATTCCTCGTCCGGATGGACGGATAAACGTACTAGACTAAAACTCTATCACGAAGTCCCTCCTTTTTGTATCGACTAATCGCCGGGCCAATGGCGAGCGGGTCATTAGTTAGATAGCGCTATTTAGGTCTGACAAGCCTCACACCGTGCCGCAGAGGACGGGCGTGAACTAATGGATCTGGGGCACGTCAATGATGATAGACATTGATGTTTTCAGGGCACATAAACATGACTACAGTCAGCAATCGATACGGTAACGAGTCTAGTATACACATGGGGTAGCCCCCACGGCTGGAGAGCCAGATGATGTACATGGGGTAGCCCCCACGGCCGAAATGCCTGATAACTACATGGGGTAGCCCCCACGGCCGGAGTGCCGGAGTAACTGGGAACGAACTGGTCACGTTTTTAAACTATGGGGTAACCCCCACGGCAGGATGCCAGATAAAGTAAACTGTTTTCGAAACAACTAAAACGAACGCCCACCCGTGAACTCACTCAACTAGTTGTTGACTCGTTACTACATGCTTTGCAGGACCATAGGTACTCAGTGGGAGCTTGCATGGAGGAGGATCGTTGTGGGACAGGGATTGCTACAAGACTATGTTAAACTTGAAACTTTTGGAACTTATGTTATAACTTTAAACTTATGCTTCCGCTTGCAACTTAACTTGTTTGTTTTGAAACACCAATTGTGATGGTTAAACTTTTATAACTACTTATATGCTTGTTCAGTATGATTGGTGGCTGGATCCTGGTCAGTCACGCCCTCGGAGCGGGCGTTATCCGCAGGTGGATTTTGGGGGTGTGACAGATTGGTATCAGAGCCATTGGTTATAGTGAACTTGGTTTTAATAAAGGAGAAACGTTTTTGTTAAAACCAGACTATAACCGGTTTAGTGCTCAACGGTCCACAACGACACTTCGCTCCTCATGCAAGGCTCGACGTTCTAGGTAATATGATGTATGTATATTGCCTACTTGTTAGTTACGTAGTACATTGCTCATGGCATGCTTGATTAGTATAGCTACTGTTGTTTGAACGCGTGTGTACTTACTCTGTCCTACTATCGTGCTTTCGCGAACCTCTCTCACACGTATTGCTTTTATTATGAAGAACCATGTCTGGACGCGTTAACATGACACAAGCCCAGTTGACGGCTTTGATCAACGAGCGAGTTGCCGCAGCGCTCGCAGCTGCACACGCAGGAGGTATATCCTGCAGTCCGAAATTGTCCTAGGATCATTTGGATCCTACTCTCGTGAACCAACCTTTGTGTTAAACTCTGTCTTTTCTTTCACCTACCTTAGGTCAGGCACCGGTGTGCACTTTTAAGACTTTTATGGACTGTCGACCCACGACTTTTAGCGGCACTGAAGGAGCAGTAGGTCTCCTACACTGGTTTGAGAAACTGGAGTCTGTGTTCGAAATGTGCGAATGCCCTGAAGCGCGCAGGGTGAAGTATGCTACTGGTACTCTCGAGGGTTTGGCCCTCACGTGGTGGAATGCTCAAGTGCAGATGTTAGGGTTGGTTGCTGCCAACGCCACCCCATGGGAAACTTTCAAGGAAATGATCAGGGAGGAATACTGCAGTCGTGACGACATTCACAAACTGGAAGATGAGTTCTACAATCTTAAGATGTCGGGGTCAGAAATTGAGGCATACACTAAGAGATCGCATGAGCTTGCTTTGTTGTGTCCTACTATGGTGGATCCTCCCTACAAGCGAATTGAACTCTATCTCAAGGGCTTGGTGCCAGAGATCCAAAGTCATGTGACTTCAGCAAGGTTGACTACTATCCAGCAGGTTGTACAGTTGGCTCACCGTCTTACTGACCAAGCGGTGGAGCAGAACAAGTTACCGAAGCGTATAGGTGCTGCAACTACTTCTGGTGCTTCTAGTGGGGATAAACGGAAATGGGATGGAACTTCAAGCAGGGGTTCAACTTCAGTGCAAACTCAGTCTCAGCAGAGAAAGACGGACGATCACAAGAGCCCCAGTCAGCAGTCGTCTGGTGGTCAAAGTCATGGTGGATACAAGGGGAATCACCCCAAGTGCAATCGCTGCAGCCTACACCACAGTGGGCCATGCACCAGGGGCAACTGTCATCGATGCAACAAGCCTGGTCATGTTGCAAAGGATTGCAGAAGCGCATACCCCGTCAACCAGAATCGTCAGCAACCTCAGCAGAATCAGCGACAGCAGCAGGGTAACAACAAAGGGTGCTTTCAGTGTGGAGCTGAAGGTCATTTCAAGAAAGATTGTCCCCAACTGAACCAGAACAACAACAACAACCAGGGGAATGGTAACAATGGAAACAACAACAATGGTGCTAGGGGACGAGTGTTCGTGATTGGTCAAGGTGAAGCAAGGAATGATCCCAACGTGGTGACGGGTAAGTTCCTTCTCGACGACTTTTATGTTACAGTCTTATTTGATTCGGGTGCCGATACTAGCTATGTGTCACTAGAAGTTAGTAAGATGCTTAAGCGTATTCCTACACCCCTGAGCGACAAGCACACCGTAGAGCTAGCTAATGGTAAGAGTTTGGAAGCCTCACACGTAGTCAAGGGTTGCCAGCTTATTCTCGCTAACCAGACCTTCTCTATCGATCTTATTCCTATTGTCTTGGGTAGTTTCGACGTTGTCATTGGGATGGATTGGTTATCCCAACACCGAGCAGAGATTCTTTGCAACGAGAAGATCGTTCGTATTCCTGGTCTAGGTAGTGAACCTCTCATGATTCGTGGCGACAAGAGAAGTGCTGTTGAGAACATTATCTCTCTTCTTAAGGCTCAGAAGTGCTTACGAAAGGGCCACACTGCGATTTTGGCTCTAGTTACTGATACCACAGAGAAGGAGAAGAAGTTAGAAGATTTTCCCGTTGTACGCGACTATCCTGAGGTATTCCCTGAGGAATTACCTGGTCTTCCGCCCCATCGCCAAGTCGAGTTTCAGATTGATCTAGCTCCTGGAGCCGCGCCTGTAGCCCGTGCACCTTATCGTTTAGCGCCATCAGAGTTGGAAGAACTCTCCACGCAACTACAAGAACTCTTGGATAAGGGTTTTATTCGTCCTAGCTCATCGCCTTGGGGAGCTCCAGTGTTATTTGTGAAGAAGAAGGACGGTACCTTCAGAATGTGTATCGACTATCGCGAACTCAACAAGGTGACTGTGAAGAATCGTTATCCTCTACCGCGTATTGACGACTTGTTCGACCAGTTGCAGGGGTCGAGCTACTATTCAAAGATCGATCTGAGATCGGGATATCATCAGCTGAGAGTTCGGGAAGAGGATGTCTCTAAGACGGCCTTTAGAACTCGTTATGGGCACTATGAGTTTCTGGTCATGCCGTTTGGGCTGACGAACGCACCGGCAGTTTTTATGGATTTGATGAATCGAGTGTGCAAGCCGTACCTGGATAAGTTTGTTATAGTCTTTATCGACGACATCCTGATCTATTCTAAGAGCAAGGAAGAGCACGAACAACATCTACGACTTATTTTGGAACTCCTTCGGAAGGAACAGCTTTACGCGAAATTCTCGAAATGCGACTTCTGGCTTCGAGAGGTCCATTTCCTAGGGCATGTGGTGAACAAGGATGGGATTCACGTTGATCCATCCAAAGTGGAATCTATTAAGGACTGGCCTGCGCCTCGCACACCAAAGGAAATTCGCCAATTTTTGGGATTGGCAGGTTACTACAGGAGATTCATTAAGGATTTTTCTAAGATCGCGCAGCCTCTCACGTTGTTAACACAGAAAGGCGTTGTTTATCATTGGGGAAACGCACAAGAGTTAGCTTTTCAGCATCTAAAGGATAGACTTTGTAGTGCACCTATCCTTTCATTGCCAGAGGGCACAGAAGATTTTGTGGTTTACTGTGATGCATCAATTCAAGGTCTTGGTTGTGTATTGATGCAACGAGATAAAGTCATAGCCTACGCCTCACGACAACTCAAAGTTCACGAGAAGAACTACACGACACATGATTTGGAACTGGGAGCTGTTGTTTTCGCACTTAAACTATGGCGGCATTACCTGTACGGAACCAAGTGCGCCATCTACACCGACCACAGAAGTTTAGAACACATATTCAAGCAGAAGGAACTGAATATGCGGCAACGACGATGGGTCGAACTGCTGAATGATTACGAGTGCTCTATCAGGTATCACCCGGGCAAGGCCAATGTTGTGGCAGACGCCCTCAGTCGAAAGGACACTACGCCTAAGCGTGTAAGAGCTTTACAACTCACGATCCATTCTAGTCTACCTTCGCAAATACGAGCTGCTCAGATAGAAGCACTGAAGCCAGAAAACGTTAGAGCTGAAGCTCTACGCGGGTCAAGGCAACGCTTAGAACAGAAGGAAGACGGTGCTTATTATGTAACAGGACGCATTTGGGTCCCACTCTATGGCGATTTACGAGAACTTGTGATGGATGAAGCGCACAAATCTCGCTACTCGGTACACCCTGGTTCGGACAAGATGTACCACGATATTAAAACTACGTATTGGTGGCCTAGCATGAAGGCCCACATAGCAACTTATGTCAGCAAGTGTTTGACTTGTGCGAGAGTTAAGACGGAATATCAGAAACCTTCAGGCCTACTTCAGCAACCAGAGATACCACAATGGAAATGGGAGCAAATTTCCATGGATTTCGTTACTGGCCTACCTAGATCACAGCGCGGAAACGATACTATCTGGGTGATCGTGGATCGACTCACGAAATCCGCACACTTTTTGGCAATCAAGGAAACGGATAAGTTCTCCACTCTAGCGGAGATATACCTCAAGGAAGTTGTTTCGAGGCACGGGGTGCCCACTTCTATCATCTCTGATCGAGATGCACGTTTTACTTCGGAACTGTGGCAGGCAATGCACAAGTCTTTTGGCTCACGTTTAGATATGAGCACAGCGTATCACCCACAGACGGACGGGCAGTCCGAGCGAACTATTCAGACCTTAGAAGACATGCTTCGCGCTTGTGTAATCGACTTTGGCAACAGCTGGGAAAGACATCTGCCACTTGTAGAATTTTCGTATAATAACAGCTACCACACCAGCATTAAAGCTGCTCCGTTTGAGGCATTGTACGGACGTAAATGCCGGTCACCCCTCTGTTGGGCAGAGGTGGGGGATAGTCAAATCACTGGTCCAGAACATGTGGTAGACACTACTGAGCGGATTGCTCAAATACGACAACGCATGGCGGCCGCTCGTGACCGTCAGAAGGCCTACGCCGATAAGGGCAGGAAACCACTTGAGCTCCAGGTTGGGGAGCGGGTATTACTCAAAGTTTCACCCTGGAAGGGTGTGGTTCGTTTTGGTAAACGCGGCAAACTCAACCCACGATACGTTGGACCTTTCGAAATCCTTGAGAAAATAGGCAAGGTGGCTTACAGACTGAAATTACCAGCAGAACTCGGTGCAGTTCACAACGTTTTCCATGTGTCGAATCTGAAGAAGTGTCTGTCAGATGAGACGCACGTAGTTCCTCTGAAGGAACTCACGATCGACGAACAGTTGAAAATCGTCGAAGAACCTGTCGAGATCACGGACCGGGATGTTAAGGTCCTCAAGAGCACTAGAATACCTCTTGTTCGAGTTCGTTGGAACTCACGTCGCGGCCCAGAGTTTACCTGGGAGCGCGAAGATCGGATGAAACAAAAGTATCCCCAACTGTTTGAGAACAGTACAAACGCTACTGAGGCTGAAGCTACGGAATTTCGGGACGAAATTCCAGATCAACGGGGGGTGGATGTGACACCCCAGGAAAACCGGGAAAACCATGCAACTTAACTAGCTTCCTCAGTGAGTGCCATCAAATTTCGGGACGAAATTTCTTTCAACTTGGGGATGATGTGACAACTCGAAATTTAGAACCTTTCGTTGTAACTTGCTTGTACGTTATGTGACTAGTTTAAATGATAACGTGAACCTTTTTATGTGATAAGTGCTTTGTTACGTGTGTATTGTATTTATATGTGTACGTGTTATATGTGAACCGAGAACCCGACACGAAACAACAAGGAACCCGACTCGAGACCATGAGGTCTCGAGTGACTAGTAATCGGTTTTGGGCCTTGGGCCGAGAACCTTTGGCCGGTTGGGCCTTTGGGCCGTAAACCCCACTCGAAACCCACTAAGGGTGCACACTTGGAACTAGCCTATATATAAACTACCCTTAGTTAGTTCTTGCCATTTGTTGAACAATACAACACACACACTCTCCTACTTCTCTCTCTAAGCCTTAAGAACACAAACACACCTCCAAGACTCTCGGATCTAATCGGTTAGCACAAGGACTCTCGGGTTTGGAACTTTGGATCGGCACACACACACCTCACCAACCGGTTAGTATTTCTTGTTGGATATTGTTGAATGCATAAGTGTCAAATATGTTCATGATGTGTTTGTGCTTGAATAAATGTATGATGAGATTATGTGACAATATGTTAAGTTGTTAAGTTTTACATAATGTTTTGAAAAAGAAATCGGTTCATGAATGTTTCTTATTATGAGTGGAACTATACATATTTGATGTTAAAAATGGGTTCATGGTATGACAAAAAGGTGAATGATGATATTGGTTGCATTTGGGTTTGATCCGAAAAGTTTGGGTGTTTATACTAAGAAAAATCGGCTAATAAATATGGTTGTCAAGTAGGATGCATGCTAGAAAATTGTATCTTGATGGTTGTTCATGATTTTGGGTGAATAAGTGTTGTTTATGTTATGAAGAACTTGAATATATGCTTTGAATATGTGAAGAACACTTTGAATGATAGTTAAGAATGTGAAAACCCTTGTGATTTTGATCCATCTTTGACTAGTAACCTGATTAGGAAAACTGTTAGTGGAATGCTATTGGTAGTTTCCGGATTTGGGCCTGATTATACTGTACCATTAATCTGACCATCTGCATCAACACGTGAACTTGAAAACGACTGCTACCGACTCGCAATCACGCAGTTGCGACTCGCAACCACAGCGTGATGACTCGAGACCACGCGGTTGCGACTCGCAACCATAGCAGGACAAGCCGAAACCACAGGTTACGAGTCCCGTTGCGACTCGAGACCTCAGCATGATGAACCGAGACTACGGTTGCGACACCGGTTGCGACTCGCAACCATCCATAATCAACACACAGCATGACTCGAGACCATGCTTGCGAGTCCGGTTGCGACTCGAGACCACACTTTTTGGGCCTTAGTTAATGGGCCAGACTGATGGGCTTCTGTGTTAACTGCTTTTACGTGTTTGGGCCTAAGTAGTTGGGCTGAACTTGTGAACCGTATGTGCTACTGTTGACTGTTAACTGTTACTGCTAAACGTGCTTGCCAAACATGTTGAACATTTGTGCACTACTTGGTTCGAATCTGATTATACGTGATATCCGTGTTAGGACGTTATTGACTACTTGCGACTTGATTGACTTTCTGTGTTTGACTGCCGAGCAAACCAAGGTGAGTTCACACCCTTTACAAAGCATGGGATTCCCTGGGTTGGGAACGGGGTTAAGGAACGTGGTTCCTCGTCTACCTTGGGTAGGACGTCAGTGGTTCAGGAATGTGATTCCTCGTCCGGATGGACGGATAAACGTACTAGACTAAAACTCTATCACGAAGTCCCTCCTTTTTGTATCGACTAATCGCCGGGCCAATGGCGAGCGGGTCATTAGTTAGATAGCGCTATTTAGGTCTGACAAGCCTCACACCGTGCCGCAGAGGACGGGCGTGAACTAATGGATCTGGGGCACGTCAATGATGATAGACATTGATGTTTTCAGGGCACATAAACATGACTACAGTCAGCAATCGATACGGTAACGAGTCTAGTATACACATGGGGTAGCCCCCACGGCTGGAGAGCCAGATGATGTACATGGGGTAGCCCCCACGGCCGAAATGCCTGATAACTACATGGGGTAGCCCCCACGGCCGGAGTGCCGGAGTAACTGGGAACGAACTGGTCACGTTTTTAAACTATGGGGTAACCCCCACGGCAGGATGCCAGATAAAGTAAACTGTTTTCGAAACAACTAAAACGAACGCCCACCCGTGAACTCACTCAACTAGTTGTTGACTCGTTACTACATGCTTTGCAGGACCATAGGTACTCAGTGGGAGCTTGCATGGAGGAGGATCGTTGTGGGACAGGGATTGCTACAAGACTATGTTAAACTTGAAACTTTTGGAACTTATGTTATAACTTTAAACTTATGCTTCCGCTTGCAACTTAACTTGTTTGTTTTGAAACACCAATTGTGATGGTTAAACTTTTATAACTACTTATATGCTTGTTCAGTATGATTGGTGGCTGGATCCTGGTCAGTCACGCCCTCGGAGCGGGCGTTATCCGCAGGTGGATTTTGGGGGTGTGACAGAAAGAGTCTAGGGTTGTGTGTGTGTGGGGGTGTTTGTAACAAATGAGAAAAGGATCAAGTCCCTAAATGTTTACACGGTACAAGGGGGTGGGCCGAGCCCAACTCGGCTGCCTAATGGATCCGATTTCAAAGTGTGGCCCAAACGGGCTTGTGTGACCGGTTTGAATAGTTTGGGCTCGTGCAACACATAACATACATACGCACATAACAAATGTTCATTTAAAATCATATAATTCAGTTCTCATAAGCACGTAACGTTACATCAAAGCAAGTCTAAAGTTCGAGTTGTCACATTATCCCCAACTAATTGGAAATTTCGTCCCGAAATTTGGTATGCACTCACTGAGGAAGCTAGGTAAGTTATAACGTTCACTGGTTTTCCTGGGGTGTCACATCCTCCCCCCGTTGATCTGGAATTTCGTCCCGAAATTCCGAAGTAGTAGCTTCAGTCTCAGTAGTGGTTGCATTGTTCCCGAATAACTGGGGGTACTTTTCTGTCATCCTGTCTTCGCGTTCCCAGGTGTACTCTGGACCACGTTTGGAGTTCCAATGAACTCGTACAAGAGGGATTCTCTTGTGTTTGAGGACCTTCACATCCCGGTCCGTGATTTCTACTGGTTCCTCGACGAACTGCAACCGCTCGTCGATAGTGAGTTCCTTGAAAGGAATGATGAGGTTTTCATCAGATAGGCACTTCTTTAAGTTCGATACATGAAAGACATTGTGAACTGCCCCGAGTTCAGCTGGTAGGTTCAACTTGTAGGCTACCTTGCCAATCTTTTCGATAATTTCGAATGGTCCGGCATACCGCGGATTCAGTTTGCCCCGTTTGCCAAAACGAACCACACCCTTCCAGGGTGAAACTTTCAATAAAACCCGGTCCCCGACCTCAAATTCCAATGGCTTTCTACGCTTGTCCGCGTAAGCTTTCTGACGGTCGCGTGCTGCCGCCATGCGTTGTCTTATTTGTGCAATCTTTTCTGTGGCGTCCACTACAATCTCTGGACCCGTAATTTGACTATCCCCCACCTCTGCCCAACAGAGAGGTGACCGGCATTTACGCCCGTACAATGCCTCGAATGGAGCGGCTTGAATGCTGGTGTGATAACTGTTATTATACGAGAACTCCACCAAAGGGAGATGCTTTTCCCAGCCGTTGCCGAAATCTATAACGCATGCCCTAAGCATGTCTTCAAGAGTTTGAATCGTTCGCTCAGACTGCCCATCCGTCTGAGGATGATATGCTGTGCTCATGTCTAATCGTGAGCCGAAAGATTTGTGCATTGCTTGCCAAAGTTCTGACGTGAATCGTGCGTCGCGATCCGAAATGATGGACGTGGGCACCCCGTGCCTCGAGACAACTTCTTTGAGGTATACGTCTGCGAGAGTGGAGAACTTATCCGTTTCCTTTATAGGTAGGAAGTGTGCAGACTTGGTGAGTCGATCCACGATCACCCATATCGTATCGTTCCCACGCTGGGATCTAGGTAGGCCTGTAACGAAATCCATGGAAATTTCTTCCCATTTCCATTGTGGTATCTTAGGCTGCTGAAGTAGACCAGCTGGTTTCTGATATTCAACCTTGACTCTCGCACAGGTCAAACATTTTCCAACGTATGTAGCGATGTGGGCCTTCATGCTAGGCCACCAATAAGTAGTGCTGATGTCGTGGTACATTTTATCTGACCCTGGATGTACCGAGTAGCGAGACTTGTGAGCTTCATCCATTACAAGTTCGCGTAAACCGCCATAGAGAGGGACCCAAATCCGGCCCGTTACATAGTAGGCGCCGTCTTCCCTTTGTTCCATTAGTTGTCGTGAGCCGCGTAAGGCTTCAGCCTTGACGTTTTCGGGCTTCAATGCTTCTACCTGAGCATTTCGTATCTGTGCAGGAAGGCTAGACTGAATCGTAAGCTGTAGCGCTCGCACGCGCTTCGGTAAGGTGTCCTTTCGACTAAGGGCATCAGCCACAACATTGGCTTTGCCTGGATGATACTTGATAGCGCATTCGTAATCGTTAAGTAACTCGACCCACCTTCGTTGACGCATATTCAAATCCTTCTGCTTAAGGATATGCTCGAGACTCCTGTGATCGGTGTAAATCGTGCACCTGGTACCGTACAGGTAATGTCGCCATATCTTAAGCGCGAAAACAACAGCTCCCAGCTCTAGATCGTGCGTCGTGTAGTTACGTTCATGAACCTTGAGTTGACGAGAGGCGTAAGCAATAACCTTGTCACGCTGCATCAACACACATCCAAGTCCCCGAATGGATGCATCACAATATACCACGAAGTCATCTGTGCCCTCTGGCAAAGAGAGAATAGGTGCACTGCAAAGCCTATCCTTTAGGTGCTGAAAAGCAGTCTCCTGGGGCTCTCCCCAGCGATAGGTAACACCCTTCTGTGTCAGTAGCGTCAGCGGCTGAGCAATCTTCGAAAAGTCTCTAATAAACCGTCTGTAGTAACCCGCCAAACCCAAGAATTGACGTATTTCCGTTGGCGTACGCGGTGCAGGCCAGTTTCTGATCGAATCTACCTTGGATGGATCGACATGGATCCCATCCCTGTTTACCACATGGCCTAAGAAGTGGACTTCACGAAGCCAGAAGTCGCATTTAGAAAGCTTGGCGTACAACTGTTCCTTCCGAAGAAGTTCCAATATCAGGCGAAGATGTTGCTCGTGTTCCTCCCGACTCTTGGAGTAAATCAGAATGTCGTCGATGAAAACAATGACGAACTTGTCGAGATAGGGTTTGCACACCCTGTTCATAAGATCCATAAATACAGCAGGCGCGTTCGTTAACCCAAACGGCATGACGAGAAACTCGTAGTGGCCATAACGAGTTCTGAATGCAGTCTTGGAGACGTCCTCATCCCGGACTCTCAGCTGATGGTACCCCGACCTCAAGTCTATCTTCGAATAGTAGCACGACCCTTGCAACTGGTCGAATAAGTCGTCGATGCGCGGAAGAGGATAACGGTTCTTCACCGTTACCTTGTTGAGTTCACGGTAGTCGATACACATCCTGAACGTACCGTCTTTCTTTTTCACGAAAAGCACTGGAGCTCCCCAAGGCGAAGAGCTTGGACGTATGAAACCCTTTTCCAAGAGTTCTTGCAGTTGCTTTGACAGTTCCTCCAATTCTGATGGTGCTAGACGATATGGTGCACGAGCTATGGGCGCTGCTCCTGGAGCGAGCTCGATTTGAAATTCGACCTGACGATGAGGCGGTAAGCCAGGTAAGTCTTCAGGAAACACCTGAGGGTAATCACGTACAATTGGAATATCCTCCAATTTCTTTTCCCTTGCTGATGCGTCTGTAACGAGTGCCAGAATGGCAGTGTGCCCTTTTCGTAAGCATTTCTGAGCCTTCAAGAAAGAGATGATGCCAACCACAGCACCACTCTTGTCGCCTTGAACTTCAAGAGGTTCCTGACCCGAACGAGGAATGCGAATTATCTTCTCGCTGCATAAAATTTCTGCCTGGTGTTGGGATAACCAATCCATCCCAATCACGACGTTGAAACTACCCAAAACTATGGGAATGAGATCAATAGAGAAGGCTTGGCCAGCAAGGATAAGATTACAACCCTGAACTACATGCGTGGCTTCTAGACTTTTACCGTTAGCTAACTCTACTACATGTTTGGTGGGTAAAAGTGTTGGTGCACGTTTTAGCAGTTGACACATTTTCACAGACATATAGCTTGTATCCGCACCCGAATCAAACAAAACAGTAACGTAAATATTGTCGAGGAGAAACTTACCCATAACTACGTTGGGATCGTTCACTGCGTCACCTCGACCTAGTACGAATGCACGACCACGAGCTTCATTGCCGTTGTTGTTGTTGTTCCCACCGTTGTTGTTTCAGTTGCCATGATTATTGTTGTTGTTGCGGTTCTGGTTCAACTGAGGGCAATCGCGTTTGAAGTGACCTTCAGCCCCACACTGGAAACATCCCCGGTTTCCACGCTGTGGCTGCTGTTGCTGCTGCTGGTTCTGTGGAGCTGGTTGCTGAGGCTGCTGATTCTGATTCGCAGGACGAGGGCTCCTACAGTCTTTGGCCTCGTGGCCCATCTTAAGACACCTTTGACAACGACCCTTGTTACACGGGCCGTGGTGATGCCTGTTGCAGTTGTGGCACCTAGGTTGACTACCCTGATATCTCCTCTGTCTGTGACTACCAGAGGATTGCTGACTAGGACTCTGATAGTGGTCAATCTTCTGCTGCTGAGCTTGTGGCTGAACAGATGCTGAACCTTTACTAGAATCTCCATCCCATTTTCTTTTACTGTCACCAGATGTAGCAGGAGTAACTGAGGTGGTGACGTTAGCAGTAGCATTAACACGCTTGGGCAGTTTATTCTGATCCACTGCCTGATCGGTGATACGGTGAGCGAGACGCTGGATTTCCTGGATGTTGTCAAGATTAGCCGAAGTAACATGGCTCTGGATCTCTGGCGCCAATCCCTTGAGATACATCTCAATGCGCTTGTATGGAGGGTCCACCATAGTTGGGCACAACACGGCCAGCTCATTCGACCGTTTAGTATACGCTTCGATTTCTGATCCAACCATTTTCAGGTTATACAGCTCGTCTTCCAGCTTGTGAATATCTTCACGTGTACAATACTCACGCTTGATGAGTTCCTTGAAATCGTTCCATGGGGTGGCGTTAGCAGCTGCCAACCCTAAGATCTGGACTTGTGCGTTCCACCAAGTCAGTGCTATCCCCTCCAAAGTGCCGGTGGCAAACTTGACCTTGCGAGCCTCAGGGCACTCGCACATTTCGAATACTGATTCTAGCTTCTCGAACCAGTGGAGGAGTCCAACCGCTCCTTCTGTGCCGCTGAAAGAGTTTGGACGACAGTCCATGAAGTTCTTGAATGTGCAGACAGGCTGCTGCGCGTGTTGACCTATTGTGTACGAATAGGACGAGAGTTAAATACGAGAGTTATTGTAGGATCTAAAGATCCTAGTGTGTGCCTATACTGCAGGATATACTACCTGCTTGAGCTGCTGCAACTGCCGTAGCAACTTGAGCTTGAACGAGAGCCTCTAGCTGGGCTTGTGTCATGTTGATTCGTCCAGACATGATCTTCATTGTAACAAGTAGCATAGGTAAGAATGTTTCACGAATAGGGCGATGACAGAAAAGTGTAAGCACGTAGGGTTTCTCATGCTATAGTATCATGTGTATCTAAACGTAATGCGAGCAAAGTTCTAAACAGTTCTAGCAAACAGGCAATAAACATAAACCTTATTACCTAAAATGTCGAGTCTTGCACGTGGAGCGAAGCGTCGTTGTGGATCGTTGAGAGTACTGTTCTGGTTATAGTCCAGTTTTAATAAAAACGTTTTCCCATATTAAAACCAAGTTCTCTATAACCAATGGCTCTGATACCAATCTGTCACACCCCCAAAATCCACCCGCGGAGTACCACCGCTTGGGAGCGTGACTGACCAGGATCAAGCCATCAATCATATCAAACATAGCATTTAATAATAAAAGCAATTAATGTAACTCATCATGATATGACTGATGTTTCAAAACCAAACATTGTTTAAGTAGCGGAAGCATAGTAATGTAAACTCAAAATAGTTATAAGTTCTCGTATCGATCATGATCCACATCCCACAACGACCTGCTCCTCCCTGTGCAAGCTCCATAATGTACCTATGGTCCTGCAAGGCATGCAGCAAATAATCAACAAACTAGTTGAGCGAGTTCACAGTAAGTTCATAGTATAGTGTGCATGTTTAACTAGTGGGGGTTTCCCAGACTAGTGTGTACTAAAGGTGGGGGCTTCCCAAACCTTGTGTTCATATTACTGGTGGGGGCTTCCCATACCTTGTGTTCATATTACTGGTGGGGGCTTCCCATGTTTATCCTGGCTAATGAGGGCTTCTCATTAACGGTACTTACTAGACTAACTTCCGACCATGTGTTCTTCTTTACCGAGAACAGGAAAACGTACAGGGTCACGTAGGCTTTACGTGACGTGCCCTTCCCCGAGGACATGGTACGCGTGGGGGCTACGTAGGCTTTATGCAGCGTGGCCTTCCGACCTGGAAGCCAGTAGATGGTATTGGGTTACGTAGGCTTTACGTAACGTGTCCTCCCGACCCGGGAGACAAATGGTAATTACTGGGTTACGTAGGCTTTACGTAACGTGTCCTGACTATCCTGAGGACGATGGTCTATAGTCTAGAGAATGCGTAAGTACAAGTAATCATTCCATATTCAACATATCCACCCAATTCCCAACCCGGGAATCCCATGCCTTGGCTGTGTGAACTCACCTTGGTTTGCTCGGCAGATATACAAAAGAGTACAGGTAGCAAGTAAATGGTCAACCACGTCCTATCATGGTTATTATGCAAGTCAGGTTCGTATATAGCACGTTTGTATCACGTATGGTATCGAGTATGATCATGGCAATTCACATAACGTATCAGCAGTTCATATCAAGTAACGAGTCCAAGTAGTCGGCCCAATTAACGTAAGCAGTCCAACAAGCAACTATGTAAACAAGTCCAACAACATAACAGTCATAGGATTGGGCCCGTGACAGTGTAGGCCCAAAACAGTGTACGTGCAAAGAAGGTCTCGAGTCGCAACCAGCGATCTCGAGTCGCAACCGGTGGTCTCGGTTCATCATGGCCCGGTTACGAGTCACAGCCGGAGATTACGAGTCGCAACAGGAGGTTGCGAGTCGCAACTGGTGATCTCGACTCATCATGGTCTGGTTACGAGTCGCAACGGGACTCGCAACCGTGGTCTCGGCTTGTGCTGTTTGTGGTCTCGAGTGGGGTTCCGACTCGCAGTCTGAGTCGCAACCGTGTGTGTAACTGGTTTCCATAATTCCTGTAACAATCATCCCGTGATTCTAGCAAACAACTTAGGCAGTTTCACAATTCAGATCAAACCTAGTGATTAGCAGATTTCTATATCATATTCAACGTGTTCATCTTTAAACAATTGCATAACAGTATCAAGTATAAACAATCGGATCATAATCAAACATATAGCAATCGGTTGGTTTTTAAATCTTGCAGCCCTATCATGCATCCTAACCGATTAACACATACTCGGACCGATTAGTAATTAAGAACTAAACATCATCATACAATCCGGTTATAATCCAGCATATCAACACATATTACCGAAAGCAATACATAGATCTTATTTGATTTACTAGCATAATCAACATACTAACCGGTTACAAGAATATTATTATCAACATACAAACAATAACACACAACCAATAACATAATCACTAACCGGATTAAAGAAGGAAAAAGGGTGATTCCGAGTAGGGGTGATCTTGCCGTCGAGTTCCAAGCGACCGAGAGAGAGAAAGAGTCTAGGGTTGTGTGTGTGTGGGGGTGTTTGTAACAAATGAGAAAAGGATCAAGTCCCTAAATGTTTACACGGTACAAGGGGGTGGGCCGAGCCCAACTCGGCTGCCTAATGGATCCGATTTCAAAGTGTGGCCCAAACGGGCTTGTGTGACCGGTTTGAATAGTTTGGGCTCGTGCAACACATAACATACATACGCACATAACAAATGTTCATTTAAAATCATATAATTCAGTTCTCATAAGCACGTAACGTTACATCAAAGCAAGTCTAAAGTTCGAGTTGTCACACTAGGCGCAGTGGTATTTGCGTTGAAAATTTGGAGACATTATTTATACGGTACAAAGTGTACAATCTTCACGGATCATAAGAGTCTGCAACACATATTCGACCAGAAGGAGCTAAACATGAAACAAAGACGCTGGGTCGAATTATTGAACGATTACGACTGTGAGATCAAGTATCACCCAGGGAAGGCGAATGTGGTCGCCGATGCCCTAAGTCGAAAAGAAAGGATCAAGCCCATAAGGGTTAGGGCTTTAGAGATGATTATCCAGACAGATCTTTCCCTGCACATTCGTGCCGCGCAGAAAGAAGCTCTTAAAGAAAGAAACATTGAAGAGGAATATCTCCGTGGAATGGAGAAACAGTTGGTACCAAATGAGGAAGGAACATTATGTTTCATGAGACGAATTTGGGTTCCTCTGTTTGGTGGTTTGAGAAAAGTTATTTTTGATGAAGCTCACAAATCACGGTACTCTATCCACCCCGGAGCGGATAAGATGTACCAAGATCTTAAGGATTATTATTGGTGGCCTAGGATGAGAGGCGATGTTGCTGCTTATGTTAGCAAGTGTTTAACGTGCGCCAAGGTAAAAGCTGAATACTAGAAGCCTTCAGGACTTCTGCAACAACCTGAGATTCCCAAGTGGAAATGGGAACAAATTTCAATGGATTTCATAACAAAGTTGCCAAGAATGCCAGAAGGTCACGACACTATCTGGGTAATAGTGGACCGGTTAACGAAATCTGCGCATTTCTTACCCATCAGAGAGAAAGACAACACGAGCAAGTTGGCTGAGATATACATGATAGAGATCGCTGCACATCATGGAGTGCCTCTCTCGATCATCTCTGATAGAGACGGAAGGTTTGTGTTAAGGATTTGGCAGTCCTTCCAGGAAGCATTCGGATCTCAGTTAAACCTGAGTACAGCTTTTCACCCACAAACCGATGGACAGAGCGAACGAACGATTCAGACATTAGAAGATATGCTGCGAGCTTGCGTTCTGGATTTAGGTGGAAGTTGGGATACTCACCTACCATTGGTCGAATTTTCATACAACAATAGTTATCACGCAAGTATTCAAGCCGCACCGTTCGAAGCTCTATATGGACGCAAGTGTCGATCACCGATATGTTGGTTAGATGCAGGTAATAGACAGTTAGTTGGTCCAGAAGTGGTTCAGGAAACCACAGACAAGATTGCACAGATCCGAGAGCGCATCAAGGCGGCTCGCGATCGTCAAAAGTGTTATGCGGATAGAAGAAGGAAACCTCTGGAGTTTGAGGTAGGAGACATGGTATTGTTGAAGGTATCACCCTGGAAGGGTGTGGCACACTTCGGAAAGCGTGGAAAGTTGAATCCGTGCTATATTGGCCCATTCAAGATTCTGAAGAGAATCGGTTTAGTAGCATACACGTTGGACTTACTTACCGAACTGAATGGTGTTCACGATACATTTCATGTATCAAACCTGAAGAAGAGTCCAACGCAAGAAACTGTTGTCATTCCTACAGACGAGATTCATATTGACGACACGCTCCATTTTGTCGAAGAACCAGTTGAGGTTACAGATTGGAAGATAAACAAAACCCGCAGGAGCAGTGTTAAACTCGTCAAAGTTCGTTGGAATGCAAGACATGGTCCAGAATACACCTGGGAACGTGAGGATCGAATGAAAGAAAAGTACCCCCATTTATTTCCTAAGACCCCTGCGACAAGAAGCAGAACTTAAAAATTTCGGGACGAAATTTTCTTAACGAGGGGAGAATGTGACAACCCTCACCAAACCAGGTATCCGTACAAATTAATTAATATTTAATTAGTGCTTAATTATTGTGCTTAATTACAATTACGAATAAACTGCTTTCTGTTTCCTGATACATACATGTTCAGGCATCATACTGTATTACTGTCACTCCATTTGTAGCACATAAACTATAGTGACAAACTTGATGCACAGTTAGCACAGTGAGCGGATAACCCAGTAAACATGCTGACATTGCCAGCACTAGACATACATTGTCTCTGAGGCCAGTATGAGCCGGGAATAGATTACTACACTAGTAGGTAGTGTAGAGAGGTGAGGATTATAAAACTGCGTCACTAGGTGATAGTTATAGTGACCGGATGTGCCTAAAACATGCTTTAATTACAAAATTCTGCACTTTATACAAAAATTCAGCATTTAACATAACTAGTAAAGTGCAAAAACTTGGTAAAATAATACCAGACACTTTCTAAAGTGTTGGGAATTTATTGTGTCAATAAAAACACTATAAAAGACACTTTAAAGCTTTATTTGACACTTTAACGGATTAATATCCAACCGAACAACCGGACTTTATCCGGAACACAAAAATATTGCCAAATACATTGTTTATACTTTCCTGAACTAGTTAGGGTCCCCGAACACCCTAACACCCTTTACATTATAACACACACTATAATACTCTAACTAAACATTCTAATCCTAACTAAGTCCTAACTATACCATCACAAACCAACCCTTACCCCCCCCCCTAAATTGACGGTCACAAGGGGTGACCCACCCCTTGCCATTTCTTGATTATTTTAATCACTTATGTTGGAAATCTAGAAGACACATTACATATTGGTTAATGAGGAATTGGATTATAAGTAAACATGAGAGTTTAAGACTTTCATTTTCATCAAATCACACAACAAACCACTACTCTCTTTCTCTCCTTTGTGTCTTCGGCCGAAACCACCAACCACCATACATCCACCATTCAAGTCTTGTTCAACCATTTCTTACATACACAAAGGTGCAAGGAGCTTCATAAACAAGCCGGGTGATCTCGAAAGTGCAAGAACCGCTCTCATTTTCTTTTATCCACCTCGTTTACGTCTTGTTTCTTCCCTAGCCTTGAGCTAGTAGTAAGTGCCTCTAAACATCATCTTGATCTTGTTTATGGTGGTTAATATAAGATTTAATGGTAAAAATCAAGAACACACAAGATCATAACATAAAGTCTTGAACATAAGTGATTAATGATGGATAAAGAGAAGCTAGTTGTGTAAATCATGCAAATCTTGTTTAGTTGTGCTTATTTCATGTTGGTTGTTGTTAAAAGTGGGATGGATCATCATCTAGACCTACTAGATCATGTTCAAGAACATGAACTAGTAGTATGTTAGTGCTAGGAATGTAAAAGATGATGAAACCTTCCATCCATGAAACATGAACTTGAGTAAATGTATTTTTTCTTGTAAAATAAGGTTCTAAACTAGTAGATCTAAAGATCTACAAGTGGTTTTTCGAAAGAACCAAGTGAAAGATGCAAGTCTTGTTAAAAACCCGGATGTTTTATAAACTAGAAGCATTTTAGTAACTAAACTAGTGTGTAAACACTTGTGTAACAATGAAATTTCATAAAGAAATATTTTTGTAAATTATGACAAGAAGTTGTTAAACTTCAAGTTCTTTAAAAGTAAAGTTTTTAAGAAACTAATTTTACTTTTAAAGATAACAAAACCTACTAAATACGCTAACAACTTACTACATGTTTTTACAAAACCTTCAAGTTCATGAGGTTGTGATTTAGGCTTATTTTGACAAGTTTGATGCTTAAATATTGTTGATTGATGATTGTTAAATTGTTTGATTGAATTTTTTGAAAAGAAAATGATATGCTTGTAAGCGTGGCCACCTCCAGTTACAGAGGAAACTCTGGCAAAATTTTTCTAGAAATATAACACTTAGGAATATTTTTTTTTTTGTAACAAATGTTTATAAATGTGTTTTTCACTTGGTTTTCACAATAAACTTCGTCATGATTTTTATTAAAAAAATAACCAAGTACCGGAGGTGGATTTTCGTAAATAAAACTTGTTAAATATATTTTTAGAATATATATTTAAAATATATATTTCATAATAAAACGCTTGTGTGATTATGTGATTATTTTGTGAACTAGATATATTATTTTTAGGGTAAAAATAATATAACTTGAAAATATCATGAAATTACGACTCCAAAATAATACCAACGCCCTCACAAATAAATATTTAAGTTACACCGGTATTGTTATTACAACGCGAACTTTAAAATGTAACTTATGTATTTTCGGAAAATACTCTTAAATGTGTATTTTGATAAAGTATTATTTTGGAAATTGTATGGAATAAAATATAATATTTTTAGGAAAAATATATATATTTTGGAAATTAAAACATTTTAGACCAAGTAATTAAAATATATTTTCAAGTGAGACTTAAAAATATATTTTCGGAATTATAGAACACACATGTATTAAAACCCCCATCCTTGTGAAGGAATATATTTATAAAAATAATTAAGAAGTGTAAATACGAAATAGTTGTCTAACTGTTTCCCAAAAACGTTAAACCTTAAGCCAAGGCACGGCCGTCCGTCTAATAGAAGTTAGTACGTGTAGGTCGTCACGCAGCAGGTTGATTGGGATTGACTATTTCGAGACGCACTTCAGTGAGTTCATGTCCCCCTTTTCTCTTAACTGTTTTTAGTTTTTATTCTTCAGGGGTGGAATACGTGTTACAGTAATTACGGATACTTTTATACATGGTATGGTTAGCATAAGGAGGGTTACTACTTAGATCATGTGAGGGTCATTAGCGGTAGATCTATCTGGGTGTAGCGAGCCCAACTCCAGGCCCACTGTACGGACCTTGGGGTGACTTTGAGCTCGACGCAAAAATCTGCTAGGTTTGAGTCTTCCTACAGCACTTCACACATATCATTGGCTTTTCAACCCAATGGTGATCTCTTTTTCCTTAGTTGCTACATACCAGGGATTTTCATACATACGAACATGTTAAAAAGGTTTTTACATACTCACTTTTACATGAACTCGCTCAACTTTTGTTGATTTTTCAAATTACATGTATTTCAGGGAATTAGGGATCTGGCAAGGTATGCTATGTCTTCATGCTGCGTAGGAGAAGTGATGTCATCCAAGTTTAGGGATTGTGACTTTTGCCTGGACGAGTCACAAGTCTTAAACTGTGTTTATTTCGTGTTTTATGGTTGTGTCTTATGAACAATGTTTTTATTATGTTGTGTTGTAATCCCACTGCATGTGTCAACTCTTAAAACAATGTTGTCGTATTTTATTTTTAAAACTTGAAGTAATGGATGATCATCATGGTTTTACTTACATATAGCTTTGTTGTGATTAAGCTATGGTATTAAGAAGTCACACCAAATAAACCCACGCTTCCGCAAAGCCATGGTGTGACAGCTATATGATAAAAACATGAGATGTTCATCCATTAATTACGTTCAGAAAATACCACAACATACTTGTCTTGAAAACATTGACACCAAATTAAGTTACAAACCATAACATGTTCAACTGAGTTCATAAAGGCTCAATAAAGTACGTTAATTAAAAACCAAGTTTAGAAACATGTATCCCGTCCAGGAATAGCTTACATCTTCTAAACTCTATGACCATGGATGACATCCTTTATTTAGTATGCAGAATGAAACACATGCAACACTTGCCAGATCCACTAGTTCCCTGAAATACATGTAATTTAAAAACATCAACAAAAGTTGAGCGAGTTCATGTGTGTGTATATGAATAAACCTTTAAAGTATGTCTGTAAGAATGTATGTCCGTGGTACGTAGCAATAAGGAAATAGAGATCACCAGTGGGTTGCAAAGCCAATGGTATGTGTGAAATGGTGCAGGAAGACTCAAACCTAGCAAACTTGTCTCTAGGAAGAAGACATAGTCACCATATGGGCCACCCTGGTCCGCATGGGTGTGGGCTCGCTACACCCAAATAGATCTATCACTCATGTCCCTTGGTCCTACAATGAGGATTAATGGCCTTAAGTGTTATACCCACCTTTCACATGATCTAGCAGTAAACCCTCCTTAAGCTAACCATACCATGTATAAAACGTTTGTAATAATCTGTCACACCCCCAAAATCCACCATGCGGAGTATTGCCGCTTGGAGGCGTGACATGACCAGGATCGAGCCACCAATCATATTGAACAACGTAATTAAGTAAATAAAACCAAACACAATACAATTGGTGACCAAAGGAAAATAACCGACTTTAAGTTAACAGCGGAAGCATAAAACAAAAGTCCTAAACAATAGTACCATAGTTCATAGTTTAAAGTCCAAAACGTAGGTTTAATAAGTTCATAAAGTTTATTTATTAAGCACGGGACATAATAGTCCATATCCCACAATGACCTCCTCCTTGTGCAAGCTCCATAAGCGTCTAACAACCTGTAAGGCATGTAACAACGAGTCAACAACAAAGTTGAGTGAGTTCACGGTTGGTTGTTTAGTTTTAAGTTGTTTTCGAAAACATGGTTTGTCTTTCGTTGGCTTTATTGCCGTGGGGGTTACCCCATAGTTAAAAGTATGATTAACCAGTTTCTTCTTTATTACCCATACCATATCCAAAATTAGTGGGGGCTTCCCCATGTAAACCACTAGACCGTATCATATCGACTACTAACGAAAATGTAGGATCGTGTATCTGACCCAAACGAGTCTATCAGAGGAGTTTTACTTTGTTTCAGGTGCGGAAAACAAGAAACAAAGGTAGAAACAACTTATTCTTCACTTTAAACACTGATTGTATTGATTTAACACTGATTACAATCAATCTTCACACCGGCAGCACCTTGGTATGGAAATCAGCAAAAGTTGCAATGATTTCACTCCTAATGACTATATATAGCATCCTTGATTCTGCTCGAGATGTTCATGAACCATTTGGAGCGGAACTAGAAACTTGTGATTCCGCTCGAAAGTGTCTACTGACATTTCAAGCGGAATTAACAGTTGGAGCGAAATCAGCTTCTAAAACTCACAAACTTTCTTATTTTCTCAATCTACGATCCCTGCTCTATACAATCTAATCTAAGACTCGATATAAGACGAAGTCGACAGATGCATGCACTAACAGACTCCCCCTCAGATGTTGACGAGTCGTACATGTCGAGTCTTCGCATCTTCACTCTTGATCAGTCTCTAGGCTTCACTCTCTCTTTCTTCTCTCGCATGTCTTCAGACTCCCCCTTGCGATATGCTGGCATTCCTTAAGTTCATCAGCATCATCAGCTTCAGGATCGTTATCTGGCTTTCATAGGTCCATGATCGTTGCCTGGCTTTCTTCAATCAGAGTTCTCAGGTATCGTAACCTGTCTCTTTAGAACACAAGTTTTCTCAGGACCGATCAACCTGGCTTAACTATACACCTGCACAGTCTCTACCTCAAAATAAATTTCACACATATACACATTTCAAATATAGAGGCATTCAGTAACTCAGACTTTCTCTCAAAAAACATCCAGAATGATTTTTCTCATATAATTCTGATGAACCACTTGAAGATTTGATTAAAATACAATCAATTAAGAACAAACTCCCCCTCAAATTATGCTCATCATGTTTAGCACTCGAAATTTTGAAAATCAGCTTTTCAATACTAGTTGTTAAAAATCTTTTTGAATTTTTCAAAAATTTATGCTAAAACACACTAAAATCTTTTTGGATTTTGAAATAAGAAAAATGTAATGTAGCAAAGAAATATTTACAGACAATATTTTTGTGAGTTTGTGTATGTAGGATCAGTTTGACCTCTAGAATGAGTCAATTTGAGTAATACACACTAATTGAGTGGCGGAAACACTCAATCAGAGCAGAATCAGTAAGAAAGAGTAGAAAATAGATGAAGATACGTTGCAGATACTTTAACTACTTGCTTCTCATTCACTTTGACTTGAAATTTCGGCAGAGTAACAGTACACTTTCAGATCTGACCGTTTGAACTGAGAAGCACACAAGCCTATATATAGGCATTCCTGACCGTTTGAAATAACACACACATTTCAAACGGCCGGCTTACAGACCCTTCCGTTTGAAACTCAAACGGACTAGTTTCAAACGGACAGCCAATAAACAAACTTAAACTTTACATATTTGATCCCTAGACAATACAAACTTGACATATTAAGACCCTAGACTTAAGACATAGGCTTTAGACATACTGCACCAACAAACTCCCCCTTGGATAGAGCCGCAGTCTTCAGTCTTGGTCTTTAGGTCTTTGAACAGCTCTGTATTTCTCTTCCTTCGGTTTTGGCTTTCTACTTAGCGCAACTCTGATCTTTTCATTCTTTTTCTTCCACACCTTTTCTTCTTCAAGCTGTTGCTTCATAAACTTTCCTCTATTCTCTTCCATCCTTTGTTTTTTACGTTCACGATCACGCTCCGCTTTCTTCTTCATCTTCTCGTCTAAAGACCACCACGAAGATTTCCACTTGCTTTCTGAGTTAATACCTTTCTGAAAGCACAATGAAACTACACGTTGGAATTCTAGCGCTTGATCTTTATCTTCTGCTTTATAACGAATCTTGTGAATGAACAAGCATTCGATGTCTTTTGCCGAGCAGTTCACCAACCACATAGGATCATAAACATGAATATTTCTAAGTTCATCACCAGCTCTGTAGGTTATGATCGCCTCAGTTGTGATACAGCTGTAAACCCAATCAATAAAGCCTTTGTAGAAATCTTGCTCCATTTCTGGCATAGGAATTGTCGTCATGGTTCTTGGAGGCTTTACATTCAGAATGGTTTCAGTAACACCAGTCACTGGATCAACTCTTTGAACACGTCTAGGCCGATGAGGCTTCCACTTCCGGAAACCTTTAAGAGTCTCGTACTTAATATATCCCCACATCGCCCTATCATTTTGGCTAACTTGATAATCCAAGGTTCTTACTTGAGATAATTCATCGACGTCCCACCATGGTAATGGCATAATGTCATATAGACGTTTGAAGTATTGGACGCCATATTCTCTACGAATAGCATAAGCATTCACTTGAGGCAGATATCCCCAACTTATAATATCACCAAGAGAAATAGTTCTATCACGTTGGAAAAACTTCAAAGGCCTCTTGAACTTTCTCTCATGACTGTCTTTAAACCACTTTGAACGATCTTCTTTTTCAGCATTTGATTGACTTTCTTTTTCAGCATGTTTCTTCAAGTTTTCAAATACATTTTCATTCACAGCTTCAGTCACCTTTTGTCGCAACTCTTCTCTGTTTTCTGCTGCGAAGAACTCCATTAAAGTTGGAAGTTTTGATGTATCTTCAGGTACATCTTCATTATCAGAACAATCTTATACTTCAACTCTATCATATTGATCAGCATCTTCAACATAATCATACTTATAATCTTTCTGTTTATTTATGTCAAATGATTCCAAATCTTCTTCAAGATCAAAAGGAATCACAGGATTTACATCTTTCAACATCTCCCTATACACATCTAAACGCAAGAACAAAGGTTCAGAATGTTCTACTATCTGAGTCTTAGCCGACTCCCCCTTTCCAGAAGCTTCACCACTTTCTTCATTCACAGTGTCGTTCATCAAATCTTCAACGACTTTTTCATTTGAAGCTTCGGAGACTCTAACACCTGAACCTCCTGCAGCGTCATCATCATCACCTTTAGAACTGTGACTGCTTGCAGAATATACAAACTCATCCTCATCATCATCTTCATCATCCTCTTCATCTTCGCCACCAATTAATTCAGGCGTTGGAGTTTCTTCTTCGAATAAGCCAGGAACTGCAGATATAGGCTCAGGATTATCGATCACCATCGAAGGTATAAGAGACATTTCAGGCATAGCTGAACTTCCTTCAACCCCTTTACCCTTATCTTTCATCTGCCTTTCTAATTCTGCTTGACGTTCTGCACGAAGGTCTTCTAGCTTCAACTCTTCAAACTTTTGATCAACTGACATTCCAAGCAAACTTTTGACCACTCTATTCAGCATATATAATTCATGGTCACTTACTACTTTAGCTGCTACAAGCTCTTTGTTTTTAAGCTTGAAATATTCGTTCTGACAATCACGATGATTCTTCTCTTCTTCAAGCTCAGACACGCGAACTTTTAGAATGTCAATTTCAGTTTGATCTGTTTCAACCTTCTTTTCTAACCCTTGTACACGATTCACAAGCAGTTTTTCTCTATCAGCTGCCTTCTTGTTCTCAGCTGCCAACCTTTTGTTCTCTGCTATCACATTTTCAATTTTCTTTTCCAATTTCAACACTTGCGAATTATTTGCAAAGTCGAAATCTACGTCTAGTAAATTATCTTGCGGTGTCGGAAGACCTTTACTCGAAGAACCAGGTTGTACTTGGGTGAGTGGAGGTGTGCCGAAGATATCTTGTGAAGTGTAATATGGTTGTTGTGGTGGTGGTGTTGTTTGTGGAGTAGGTAATGGTTGATTCGGGGGTGTAGGAATTCTGGGTGGAGATGATTGTTGTGGAGGTGTAGGTTGTCTTGGTAGGGATTGGTGAATAGGTGATTGTGAAGGTGTAGGTTCACGTGGAGGTGTTGGAGGTTTTAGACTTTGTACTTTAGGTTGCTTCTTCTTCACATTCTTCTGAGGTTTCTTTGAGAGTCTAATCTTTGGCGTTGTTTTCTTTCGACTTGCATCTTTCTTTTTTCTTCTAGGAGTTGATTGTGATTCAGACACATGCTCGGGTGAAGGAATATAAGGTATATCATCATCTTCTTCTAGCCTCTTCCTTTTTCTGAGTATTCTTTCATTTTCAATCTCTTCCTCCATTCTTCTCTGACGTTCAAACTCATCTACAACTTCATCTTCTAAAGAACTGGAAGAACTAGTCGTGTCTTTATCCACGTCATCACCTTCAATATCATCAATCACTTTCTCTTTCTCTTTCTGAATGTCAGACGTAACAATCTGCACAACATTCTCAACAAAATCTGTATCAGTTGTAAACAATTCTGCATTAATTTCTATATTTTCAGCATCATCCACTTCTTGCTCCTTTTCAACATTTGCAGCCGATACATCTTCATCAGGCTCATCAACCAAGGACATTTGAGTTGCTTTCTTTTGTTTCTTTTTCGGTTGTGAAGAAGATTCTTCGCCTGATTTCACAGTAGGAGTAGTTTTCCTTGACTTCTTCTTTTCTTCTTTCAAGAACCATTCACTTCTCTTAGATATGAAACTTTTAAGGATCTTCAGCTCTTCTTCATAACTTTTCTCTTTTCTTTCTTCCTCGTTTCTCCAATGCTCATGATTCTCAGGATCAGGATCCTGATAGTTGCTATCTTTAATTGCTCCAAATAATTCAGCAGATTTAGTCGGCTCTGGATGTTTTGGATGATACTTGGCTAAAGCTCTAATCGAATAATTATCCATGTGTGATAACACCAACAGATCATTTACTTCATCTCTAATCAAATTCGGATAATCATGATCCAATATCATTTGCACAAATCTTGGATATAACCAAGTCTTTCTGTCCGACACTATTTCCTCAACCATGTAACGGAAAACAATATGAGAAAAGTTATATCTTTTATTCAACACAAGAGCTACAACCATGTTCATCAGATAGTCACGCATGGTATCATAACCGCCTTTCTGATGACTCATTGAAATCAATACTACATGAATCAGAAACTTATAAGGCTTGGTGAACTTTGATATCAAATAACTGGCACTGTTCAGTTCACCTACATATCCCATTCTTAGTAAGCACCCTTTGACCATCTTTTCTGGCAACTTTGTTGGTGAATTCTCTTCATCCGGAAACCCGATTACTTCTCTGATAACTGCTTCAGTAATGACAATAGGTTTCTTTTCACCGTCTATCTTCACAACTGAGTTAATTGTCTTGTTTTGATCATCATATGAAGCATTCTTCCAAAAGCGTTTGATATGTGATCTGAATACTAGACGTCTCTCTGTCAAAGCCTTTAGAATAGGTATCCTCCTCATGAATTCCAGAATATCTTTGAATTCTGATAACTTCGAATTTTTCTCCTCATCCAGATTGCAGCAAACATTGTGAATAGGATTGAATAATGTCGAAGTTGGCTGCAAAAACACAAACATTTAACACAATTAAACACTAAAATATCAATTTTTCAAACGGATAGCCTTCAAACAGGCAACATTCAAACGGTTGATATTCAAACGAGCAACATTCAAACGTTTGATATTCAAACGACCTGAGCTCAAACAGTTACTTTCAAACGGCCTGAGTTCAAACTATGAAATTCAAACGGCCTGAGCTCAAATGATGAAACTCAACCTGAATCCCTCAAACGAAGACTTTCAAACGGGACCCTTCAAACGAACACTTTTCAAACGGTTAGGTCATGTTCGTTTGAAATTAGATCCAAACCCTAACCTATATCTACATATCAAATCAGACAAATTACAGCTAAGGGTTTGATCTATGAAAGAAAACGAGCACACAGATATGAATTTCATTCCTCAACAACATCTAAAACATCCTAATTTGACTCATAAACAATCTGCAGACTTGTAAACATGAAGAAACACTACAAATTTGAACAATTAAACTATCATACAATGAAATTTCATCCAAAACGACACTACCCTATAGATCATATGCAATCTTTACCCTGCAAGAAACCCTAGATCTACACATATTCGAAACAGATTATTGCCGACAAAAAAATATTGCAAAAATAGGATGACAATGGTTCAGAATCTTACCTTCACCATGATTATGACTGAAAACTCCAATGAAACTCACAAGATCCAGTTGAAAACTCAAAGAAAACACAGTTGAACGCACTTTCGTTTGAAATCGCCTTGCCGTTTGAAATGAAATAAGTGATGTAATAATGTTTCAAATGGACGTCTGAGGTATTTATACCTAAGACCCTTCCGTTTAAAACATTCAAACGGTCAGCGATTTTCAAACGATGTAAACAGCTTTCAAACGGTTAACCATTTTCAAACGGTAGGTTGAGTTTTCAAACGGTCAAACACTTGAATTTTCAAAACTTTTCATTTTAAGCAATTTTCTGATTGAACACTGTTCTACCCAGCTGACCAAGTCCAAGTTAACGACCTTGGTCAACTGTTTGATCTACCAAGTCCAAATTAATGGCCTTGGATGATCAGATTTATGTAGTACCCTGACGTTTTGTTTCAAAAACAGTTCAACTTAATGAACTTTGAACATTTCAAGTTTTATCTGTCAAATACTATACCAATCTTAGTATGCAATCACCAGCTTTCTCAACCCTCATCTGTCTCAGACATGATCAGCACAAAGACTTTGATCTTTCAATCCCCAATGTCTGTTGTCGAAAATAAAATGAAAAATAAAAATCTTTTTGGATTGTAGCTGTACAAACTGAAATCTGTACACACACTATTTTTGTGAGCGTGTTAGGGGATCATATCAGCTGCCGACAGAACACCAGTACCATTAAGCTGATATTACATTTTAAGCATTAAACAGTTTGCGTAGATTGCCGATATATTGATCCACCTAAATTTTCACAAAACTTTCAATCTGTTCAGGATACGTGATTAGTGTTTTAAGACTTAAACGTTTACGTGTGTTCCCATCTCAGTATATACTCCCGTATCCGGATCCCAGTATTCAGTCTTACAGGTGAATATACCACAACTGATATCTGTAGGGGGTAAATGCGAAACCGTGAGAGCTTAGGTCGGAACTTCCGTTCAGCAGAGAGATGACGGTTCGACTTTAAGGTGGGTCCCCTTTAGAGGATCTTTTGCATTTCAACAGCAGTGACTATAAATTTTATTGTTTCATCAGTCTGCTGAGGGTGAAGCTTATGTTTCAAAGCTTTTTGCGGAAAGTATTATCCGGGGACTAGGTCAGTATTTCCATACAGCAGAAGTCTAGGGATAATACCCCAGATATCACCGAGTATAAAGACCTAGTATCTCAGAATACGGGACCTTTCAAACGAGATTTCAGGGGTTACCTATATATCCTGGAGGTGTTCCCCACGAAAACGCAAGTTAAATTTAGGTTTATATCCCAAACTGATCTACTAATTCTGTAAAAACCTACCGGCACATCTTTAGCAAGATTGCTTAGATGCTTTTATACAATACAAATCTTTAGCATACTGTGTCCGTCTAGCTGATGTACTATCATTTCCCTTATATTACACAGCTCTTTTTTTGAAATTTTCTAATGTTTTTGGATTTTATGATATTATCATGTTTTTGTATTTTTCTGCGAATATCTCCCCCTAAAACTAAAACATATTTTTGTGTTTTTGTTTTTATCGAAAAGAAGGAAAATACAACTGTACAAAAGAAAATGACAACACGACACGGTTCATGTCAGATCGCTGCCTAACTCGGCTTCACAATCGAAAAGGTTTTGTGTAAAAAATCTCTTTTTATCAAAAGGTTTTGTGTAAAAAATCAGCTTTCTGATCATCGGTGCTCACATGTTCAATCCGTATTAATTTCTTTTCGTAACAATCTCTTATAAAATGATGACGGATTTCAATGTGTTTTGTTTTCGAATGGTGAACCGGATTTTTAGTAACATTTATAGCTGCTTCGTTGTCCACAAATATCGGAGTATCCAAGAATTGCAGACCGAAGTCGCGCATCTGCTGTTGGATCCAGAGGATCTGCGAGCAACAGCTAGAGGCTGAGACATACTCAGCCTCACACGTGTAGAGCGCAACTGTAGTTTGCTTCTTGCACTGCCAGGTAACGAGCCGAGTTCCGAAGAACTGGCACCCAGCAGTGGTGGACTTTGCGTTCTGCTTACAGCTACCAAAGTCTGAATCAGCGAAACCGGATAAGGTAAAATCACCCGAACGAGGGTACCACAAGCCGATGCTTGGGCAACCCTTCAAATACCGTAAGATGCGTTTGACGATCGTCAGGTGCGATTGCTTCGGATTCGACTGATATCGTGCACACAGACATGTCGGATACATGATGTCGGGACGGGAGGCTGTAAGATACATCAACGAGCCAATGATTGATCGGTATAAAGTTTCATCCATCTTCACGCCTTGTTCGTCAGGACAAATACCATGGTTCTGTGTGAGGGGGGTAGATGCAGGACTGCAATCTGTCATGTCAAACTTGTCTAGCACGTCCTTTACATACTTCGTCTGATGAATGAAGATTCCATCAGGCAGTTGTTCTTCTTGTAACCCGAGGAAGAACTTCATCTCCCCCATAGAACTCATTTCAAACTTCTTCATCATTACAATCTCAAATTGTTTGCACAACTCGTCGTTGGTGGAACCAAAAATTATATCATCAACGTAGATCTGCACGATCAGCAAATGTCCAGCTTCTTCTTTCGTGAACAAGGTGTTGTCTACTGTTCCTCTTGTGAACCCGTTGTCCAGCAAGTAGGTCGAAAGCGTCTCGTACCAGGCTCTCGGGGCCTGGTGTAGACCGTATAATGCTTTATCCAGTAGGTACACCTTATCTCTGTTCAGTGGATATGCAAACCCCGGTGGTTGCCCCACATAAACTTCTTCTCGAATCTTGCCATACAGAAAAGCTGATTTAACATCGAGTTGATAGAATTTGAAATCTTTCCAGGATGCAAAGGCTAGAAAGATACGAATTGCTTCAAGCCTTGCGACCGGCGCATAAACCTCTTCATAGTCTATTCCCTCCTGCTGGGTGAAGCCTTGGACCACTAGACGTGCTTTGTTCCTCACCACGACTCCTCTATCGTCACGTTTACATTTAAACACCCATTTCGTCTTTATCAACTTCTGGTTCTTCGGCAGATCAACAAGTCTCCAGACGCCCAATTTCTCAAACTGTTGCAGTTCCTCTTGCATAGCATTCACCCAACTGTCCTCGGTCAATGCTTCTTTGTAGGTCCTGGGCTCTATCTGCGAAATAAAACATTTGAGTGAGACTTCTTTCTGTATATCAGCAATATCTGAATAAAAACATGTAAAAGCACGGTCTATCTGATGTCTCGTCTTGATACCACTCTGAAGATCGCCGATAATTTGTTCTGAAGGGTGGTAAGACAGTATCCGTGGCATCACTGTATCAGGCACCACAACTTCCGATTCCAGATTTGAAATGTCAAGATCAACAATTTGATCAACAGCCTCCTCTGATGTCTCATTTGGTTCCTCGTCAAAGATAGGAGCGGGTTCCTCCTCTGAGTCGTAAGAAACGTCAAATGACAGAGCTGGTTCCTCTGGCGGTTCATGAATAGTCCCACTTGGTCCTGCTTCATCATCGTGAGTACCCACGGTGGGTGTAGGAACATCTAGCGGTCTAGATACTGGCTCTTGTGATTGACTTTGCTGATACAGATACATAAGAGCAAGTTCCTCATCACTCGGCTCGGACGACAAATGAAACGATTCCAAAAGCTTGTCGTAGTCAAACAGGAATCTTTGTCCGGGAAGTTGTTGTGATGGTGTGTGTTTCTGACGATCCACATGATGGACCTGAATCACCTTCCCCAGACACGGTACAAATACCCTTTTTAGCGGGCTGGCGTATCCTACAAAGAACCCTTCGTTCGCTTTAGCGCCGAATTTACCATCAACATCTATAAAAGTACACGGAGAGCCAAAAGGTTCTAGGAACTCAAGATTTGGCTTGTATCGATGTAGCAGCTCAAAACACGTCATTTTGTATTTCTTCACAGTGAGAACTCGGTTCAAGGTATAGCATGCCGCTGACACTGCTTCACTCCAGAAGTAAATCGGAAGCTTGGAATCAGCCAACATTGTACGTGCAGTCTCGATCAGGGTCCTGTTCTTTCGTTCAGCCACACCGTTTTGCTGCGGTGTGTATGGCGCACTGAATTCATGTAGTATCCCCTTCTCGTTGCAAAACTCGTACATTTTGTTATTCTTGAACTCCGTTCTGTTATCGCTCCGAATTCTCCTGATCGGCAGCTTGTACACCGTTTCCATCTTTTTAAACAAGATCATCAACGTCTCGAAAGTTTCATCCTTTCTCTCCAAACATGCGACCCACGAAAACCTTGAATAATCATCTGTCACCACCAAACAATAAGAATCCCCGCTGATGCTTTTGACATTGACGGGCCCGAAGAGATCCATGTGTAATCTCTCGAGAGGTAACCCGATAGTGTTGAGCATCTTCTGCGGATGTGACTTTCGAACCTGTTTACCCTTTTTACAAGCAATGCAATCATCAGGCAAATGAAAATTCTTAACATTTACACCCTCAACTAAATCGTTGTGCACCAGAAAATTCATCTTTCGTACATGAATATGACCCATTTTCCGGTGCCACATCACAGTTTCTTTTTCAGTAGCTTTTGATTTTGTGACAAAACATTGTTTTTGAGGAGTTGTTGGTGTTGCAGCACTCATATCTAAAATGTAAAGATCGTTAACCCTCGGAGCGCGCAACAGCACCAACTCATCAGGGATTTTAAACCCTGGCTTTAAAACCAAACATTCTGATTTTGTAAAATGACTGCTAAAATCCTTATCACAGATTTGTGATATACTCAACAAGTTGTTTGTCAACTCTATAATGTAGTTCACTTGGTCAAAAGATAATACGCCGTTGGTAAGCTTTCCCAGGCCAACAATTCTGCCACCTTGGTTTCCAGCAAATCCTAGGTAGCTTCCATTTATAGCTTTGACATCATACAAGAGAGCTAATGACCCAGTCATGTGGCGTGATGCTCCACTGTCCATTATCCACCTCCATTTCACAGACTTGGGCAGCCCCTGCAACCAACACACAAACACATTACTCAAACAATGATGCCCACGATTTCTTCACTTCTGACACAAACCCAAAAACTACATCGCATTTCTCATTTGTTTTAGGAAAGTTAAATGTGACATTTGAAGCCTCTTTTTCTTTCATATGTTGTTTTATCTTGTTGTTAATTGCAGGAAATTCTGACAAAAACTTATCAAGTTCAGTCTCAAACTCAACAACATCATCTTTAACAAGATTTGTCTCATTTTTCAAAACACTTTCCATTTTCTTGATTTCAACTGTCGGTTTCGATTTCACAATCCACGATTGATTTTCAAAAACTTTTGCCTTGGGGTAAAACTTTGAAGTCTTGTGAGACTTAGAAGATTCGCCAATCTCGAAAATCGATTTAGGCTTATCTTCCGACTTCAACTTTTCACCTCTTTTAAGAATTCGGATTGGAGAAACCATCTCTTGTTTACCCTTTACAACAACCGGTGATTTTGGTCGAGATTTTTGAACAATTTGTTTTGTAACACTTTTGTTTTGGACCTTAGGTTTTTCGACCTTTGGCTTCTCAACCACTTGTTTTTTAGCAGAGTTTTCAACAACCGGTTTCTTAAAAACTTTCTGACACTGTTTAGCCATGTGTCCGATTTCATTGCAGCGATAGCAAACACGTTTGTCATACTCGACAAAAGTGTTACTAACAGTTTCCACTTTCTGCTTTTGCGCTGCATTGAAATCGTCAACAGCTTTTTGACTAAAGATATAATCTTTTTCGTTCACAGTGCTAGGACCAGCAATAAACACATCATCAATCCTATCTTTTGGCTTGACCACCTGATTAGCCATTTTCTTCTCAAAACCAATACCTTTTTTCTTTAACTGATTTTTCTTGTTTTGGCTTTTACCCACCCCATCTCTCTTTTCCGGACTAGTGGGACGTAAAGAACCAACTGACTTTTTTAGTTTTGAAAAGAAATCATTTTTCTTGATTTCGTTAACACTCATTTAAACCAACTTAAAAACTTTCTCAACATTCTCAAACTTGACGTTCTGAAGCGGAAACTCAATATCCGAATAAAGTTTGTCAGTTCCAATCATAGTGTAAACCACCATGACTGGATCATCATTCGCACTTTTATCCGTTTTCAACAAGTAACCATCTAAGAAATTCCCATCCTCCTCAGAATCACAGACAGACTTCACCGAGTTAGCCTTCTCAGAATTTTCACTTTCATCATCCAACACCTGATCAATGACAGTTTTGATAACCTGGGATTCGTTATCAGTGTCAGATGCATTGAAAGTGATGTCAATATTATCAGGCAAATCACTTTCAATAGTTTTCAATTTAAGCTTTAATGCAGCTTCCACCCCATCTGGATACTTTTGTGTGTAATGATTCCACATTGGGGGTGGAACGCTGTTAAAGACAGGTGAAGCATGTAACTGTTGTGGTACAATTTGTTCTAACACATAAGATGAAGCCACATAGCTCATCAATTTTTGATCAATTCTATCCTTCTCAATTTTAACCAACTCAAATTCTTTTCTTAAAGATGCGATCGTGTCAAGATGAAAATTAACTTCTCTTTGTTTATCAAACAATGTTGATTGAGCCAACTTTGTCGCTTTATCATTTTCAATACTCTCTTTTTGAATCATTTTGATTGACCTAGATAACGTGTCATATGCCTCTTTTAACTGTTCTAGATCAAACTTCACCAAATCAGCATGTTGTTTCAATTCCTGATACTTAATGTCTTTTTCAAGACACTCCATGCATGGTTGTGAACAACTTTGACATGGTGTTTCGGGAATTAAAACCTTTTCAAGAACAATATTATCCTCACACACAACTTTACCGACTTGATTTGACTCTGACTCAGACGATTTGACAACGTTGACCTCTAGGATTCCAATTTCCCCTCCTAGAACTGACACCTTATCAATTGACTCCTGGAAATCTGTGTCTACCTCTTTTAACTTGCTCATCAACGCTTTGTCTGCAATCTTTGGAAACATCGATCACCTCCTCGACTGTTTCTTTCTCTTCTTCGAATCTGGGGCAAGTTCCAGTTCTTGGTTCTTTGAAGAAATCTGCAAAGGAATCAAAAACATTAGAAGGCAAAATAGATTTCATTGTATAAACAAATTCCTCCTGCCATGATTGAAAGTTGAGAATTTCAGTCACTGAATCCTCAGCCTCTTTAGCATCTTCAGTAGAAACCTTTTCAACAACCATCCGAACCATCTCAGAAACTACCTCAGTAACTACTTCATCAACCACCTCAGGAGCTACTTCACAAACAATCTCAGGAACTACCTCATCAGCAATCTTAGTAACTTCCTCCTCAATAATCTTCGACTCTGCAACTGTCTCGGTAATCTCAACTACCTCAGCCATCATTGCCTGATCATTCTTTCCTGGTACATACTTATCCCAACTAAACCCAGAAGCGACTTTTTCATCATCTTGGTTTACAATAAGCGCCTTCTCTGGTTTGTTCTCGATCTGAGGCCTCTGAACAGCTGGCTGTTGATTTGGTCTGTGATAGATCGCCTATTTGTAGTAGTCGTTTGTGAAAGGGTTTTGGTGATTGTTCACTTCACGGTTTGGGCATTCACGCTTGAAGTGACCACGTTCTTTACACTTAAAACAAGTAACCTTCGATTTATCAAACCCTAACTTTTGATCAGGACCTGACAAACTGCTTCGACCAGTAATCTCCATAAAACGTTGTGCTCTGCGTACCAGACTCGCCATACACCATTTTATATCTATCAGTTCAAGTTCTTCAGGATCTATTTGGTCGTAATCCTCTTTTGTCATATCGGGATTACCGATCCTTCCGGCTACCAAACCCTCATAAGCTTCCAAAACTGATGCTAGTAATGAGATGTGTTGCTTGGCTGCATTCTCGGTAATCTCATTTCCATTCTTGATGTTGACAGCAATGTTACACTGCACTCCAGATACAAATGCCTGCTGGTTTGAACCTGTAGAACTTTGAGGCGAATTCTGTTCTGAAACTTTAACATTTGGCTCAAAGTTGGCAAATGGAGTAGACTGGCTTGACTGATAAGCATTTGATGTAGCACTGGAAGTGTTGTCTGCACTAAAACCGGTCTGAATCTTCGGACTCTGAACATTTGTTGCTATCGGACTGTTTTTATAATACAATGACACATCTTGCGGCATATTTGCTGAATTCATCTTCCTTATCTTTACCAGCTCCAGCTCATGAGCTTCTATTTTCTCAATAAACACACTCAATCTGTAATTCACAAAATCTGAACTATTTTTCAACATCATCAGATATGTTCCCCATTCTTCATTGGGAAGTGCATCACATAACTTGTCTATCCACTCCTCATTCGTTTTCTCAATATTCAACCTTCTCATTTCAACGACTAGATGACAGTATCTCTCAATCAGCTGCTTTGTCGATTCGCCTTTAATTCCAGCGAAGATATCAAATTCTTTCTTTATTAGCGCTTTCTTACTCTTTATCATCGACGCACTGCCTTTAAACTTTTGTTCCAAAGCTTGCCATATCGATTGTGCACTCTCATCGTGTTGTAGCAAAAACTAGAATGTCTTCCTTGATCGCTTGCTGCAGAATACTAACCATCTTCTTCTCTGCTTTAAACTCTATTTGCTCCGCTTCTGTAAGACTTGTAATAGTTTTCAACATATTCAACCCATCCATCGGAGGAACATATTTGCGTTCGATTTTCATCCAGCATTCTAGATGATTGGCCTGCACCCAGTTCTTGAATCTCCCGGACCATCCCGAATACTCATCTAAACTCATCAACTTTGGCGGCTTCTGCATGGTTCCCAGTTCGTTTTCTAAGTTGACGTTTTGCATGATGCTCGCCGGACTTTGAGTAGCACCAACTCCCGAAAACATGTTGTAAAAATCCTGATTATCCATTTCAAACGAAAACACTCTTTCAAACGAATTGTATATTTTCAAACGGACTGTTGATTCAAACGGACTGCTAATGTTCAAACGGTGAAACAGTCTCAAACGACAGATTGTAGTTTACACAACAGTTTCAAACGGACAGTCACTTTTCAAACGATGGAATCAAGTTCAAACGGTGGGATCAGTTTCAAACGGTGGGATCAGGTTCAAACGGTGGGTTTCAAAAGATAGGATCCATTAAAATGATGGGATTCAATTTCAAACGAGGGAATCAACTTTCAAACGATGGGATCAACTTTCAAACGATGGAACCTGATTTTTTAAACGATGGGATACACATTTCAAACGGACACCATATCTTCGTTCAAACGGAAGGTAGTTTTCAGTCAATTTTTCTAACTTTTAGGTTGAATCAATATCTGATATTCACAAGGATTGATTAGTAGATAGTTTCACATACTCTGTCAAAAATTCAGTCCAATTTAACCGGCCAAATGTTCTGTAATCCTTTTCTGAGCTGAAAAACCAACTGATTCAAGTGTAATCACTCACAACTGGCTCTGATACCAATTATAGGATCAGTTTGACCTCTAGAATGAGTCAATTTGAGCAATACACACTAATTGAGTGGCGGAAACACTCAATCAGAGCAGAATCAGTAAGAAAGAGTAGAAAATAGATGAAGATACGTTGCAGATACTTTAACTACTTGCTTCTCATTCACTTTGACTTGAAATTTCGGCAGAGTAAAAGTACACTTTCAGATCTGACCGTTTGAACTGAGAAGCACACAAGCCTATATATAGGCATTCCTGACCGTTTGAAATAACACACACATTTCAAACGGCCGGCTTACAGACCCTTCCGTTTGAAACTCAAACGGACTAGTTTCAAACGGACAGCCAATAAACAAACTTAAACTTTACATATTTGATCCCTAGACAATACAAACTTGACATATTAAGACCCTAGACTTAAGACATAGGCTTTAGACATACTGCACCAACAAACTCCCCCTTGGATAGAGCCGCAGTCTTCAGTCTTGGTCTTTAGGTCTTTGAACAGCTCTGTATTTCTCTTCCTTCGGTTTTGGCTTTCTACTTAGCGCAACTCTGATCTTTTCATTCTTTTTCTTCCACGCCTTTTCTTCTTCAAGCTGTTGCTTCATAAACTTTCCTCTATTCTCTTCCATCCTTTGTTTTTTACGTTCACGATCACGCTCCGCTTTCTTCTCCATCTTCTCGTCTAAAGACCACCACGAAGATTTCCACTTGCTTTCTGAGTTAATACCTTTCTGAAAGCACAATGAAACTACACGTTGGAATTGTAGCGCTTGATCTTTATCTTCTGCTTTATAACAAATCTTGTGAATGAACAAGCATTCGATGTCTTTTGCCGAGCAGTTCACCAACCACATAGGATCATAAACATGAATATTTCTAAGTTCATCACCAGCTCTGTAGGTTATGATCGCCTCAGTTTTGATACAGCTGTAAACCCAATCAATAAAGCCTTTGTAGAAATCTTGCTCCATTTCTGGCATAGGAATTGTCGTCATGGTTCTTGGAGGCTTTACATTCAGAATGGTTTCAGTAACACCAGTCACTGGATCAACTCTTTGAACACGTCTAGGCCGATGAGGCTTCCACTTCCGAAAACCTTTAAGAGTCTCGTACTTAATATATCCCCACATCGCCTTATCATTCTTCCTAACTTGATAATCCAAGGTTCTTACTTGAGATAATTCATCGACGTCCCACCATGGTAATGACATAATGTCATATAGACGTTTGAAGTATTGGACGCCATATTCTCTACGAATAGCGTAAGCATTCACTTGAGGCAGATATCCCCAACTTATAATATCACAAAGAGAAATAGTTCTATCACGTTGGAAAAACTTCAAAGGCCTCTTGAACTTTCTCTCATGACTGTCTTTAAACCACTTTGAACGATCTTCTTTTTCTGCATTTGATTGACTTTCTTTTTCAGCATCTTTCTTCAAGTTTTCAAATACATTTTCATTCACAGCTTCAGTCACCTTTTGTCGCAACTCTTCTCTATTTTCTGCTGCGAAGAACTCCATTAAAGTTGGAAGTTTTGATGTATCTTCAGGTACATCTTCATTATCAGAACAATCTTCTACTTCAACTCTATCATATTGATCAGCATCTTCAACATAATCATACTTATAATCTTTCTGTTTATTTATGTCAAATGATTCCAAATCTTCTTCAAGATCAAAAGGAATCTCAGGATTTACATCTTTCAACATCTCCCTATACACATCTAAACGCAAGAACAAAGGTTCAGAATCTTCTACTATCTGAGTCTTATCCGACTCCCCCTTTCCAGAAGCTTCACCACTTTCTTCATTCACAGTGTCGTTCATCAAATCTTCAACGACTTTTTCATTTGAAGCTTCGGAGACTCTAACACCTGAACCTCCTGCAGCGTCATCATCATCATCACCTTTATAACTGTGACTGCTTGCAGAATATACAAACTCATCCTCATCATCATCTTCATCATCCTCTTCATCTTCGCCACCAATTAATTCAGGCGTTGGAGTTTCTTCTTCGAATAAGCCAGGAACTGCAGATATAGGCTCAGGATTATCGATCACCATCGAAGGTAAAAGAGACATTTCAGGCATAGCTGAACTTCCTTCAACCCCTTTACCCTTATCTTTCATCTGCCTTTCTAATTCTGCTTGACGTTCTGCACGAAGGTCTTCTAGCTTCAACTCTTCAAACTTTTGATCAACTGACATTCCAAGCAAACTTTTGACCACTCTATTCAGCATATATAATTCATGGTCACTTACTACTTTAGCTGCTACAAGCTCTTTGTTTTTAAGCTTGAAATATTCGTTCTGACAATCACGAGGATTCTTCTCTTCTTCAAGCTCAGACAAGCGAACTTTTAGAATGTCAATTTCAGTTTGATCTGTTTCAACCTTCTTTTCTAACCCTTGTACACGATTCACAAGCAGTTTTTCTCTATCAGCTGCCTTCTTGTTCTCAGCTGCCAACCTTTTGTTCTCTGCTATCACATTTTCAATTTTCTTTTCCAATTTCAACACTTGCGAATTATTTGCAAAGTCGAAATCTATGTCTAGTAAATTATCTTGCGGTGTCGGAAGACCTTTACTCGAAGAACCAGGTTGTACTTGGGTGAGTGGAGGTGTGCCGAAGATATCTTGTGAAGTGTAATATGGTTATTGTGGTGGTGGTGTTGTTTGTGGAGTAGGTAATGGTTGATTCGGGGGTGTAGGAAGTCTGGGTGGAGATGATTGTTGTGGAGGTGTAGGTTGTCTTGGTGGGGATTGGTGAATAGGTGATTGTGAAGGTGTAGGTTCACGTGGAGGTGTTGGAGGTTTTAGACTTTGTACTTTAGGTTGCTTCTTCTTCACATTCTTCTGAGGTTTCTTTGAGAGTCTAATCTTTGGCGTTGTTTTCTTCTGGGAGTTGATTGTGATTCAGACACATGCTCGGGTGAAGGAATATAAGGTATATCATCATCTTCTTCTAGCCTCTTCCTTTTTCTGAGTATTCTTTCATTTTCAATCTCTTCCTCCATTCTTCTCTAACGTTCAAACTCATCTACAACTTCATCTTCTGAAGAACTGGAAGAACTAGTCGTGTCTTTATCCACGTCATCACCTTCAATATCATCAATCACTTTCTCTTTCTCTTTCTGAATGTCAGACGTAACAATCTGCACAACATTCTCAACAAAATCTGTATCAGTTGTAAACAATTCTGCATTAATTTCTATATTTTCAGCATCAGCCACTTCTTGCTCCTTTTCAACATTTGCAGCCGATACATCTTCATCAGGCTCATCAACCAAGGACATTTAAGTTGCTTTCTTTTGTTTCTTTTTCGGTTGTGAAGAAGATTCTTCGACTGATTTCACAGTAGGAGTAGTTTTCCTTGACTTGTTCTTTTCTTCTTTCAAGAACCATTCACTTCTCTTAGATATGAAACTTTTAAGGATCTTCAGCTCTTCTTCATAACTTTTCTCTTTTCTTTCTTCCTCGTTTCTCCAATGCTCATGATTCTCAGGATCAGGATCCTGATAGTTGCTATCTTTAATTGCTCCAAATAATTCAGCAGATTTAGTCGGCTCTGGATGTTTTGGATGATACTTGGCTAAAGCTCTAATCGAATCATTATCCATGTGTGATAACACCAACAGTTCATTTACTTCATCTCTAATCAAATTCGGATAAGCATGATCCAATATCATTTGCACAAATCTTGGATATAACCAAGTCTTTCTGTCCGACACTATTTCCTCAACCATGTAATGGAAAACAATATGAGAAAAGTTATATCTTTTATTCAACACAAGAGCTACAACCATGTTCATCAGATAGTCACGCATGGTATCATAACCGCCTTTCTGATGACTCATTGAAATCAATACTGCATGAATCAGAAACTTATAAGGCTTGGTGAACTTTGATTTCAAATAACTGGCACTGTTCAGTTCACCTACATATCCCATTCTTAGTAAGCACCCTTTGACCATCTTTTCTGGCAACTTTGTTGGTGAATTCTCTTCATCCGGAAACCCGATTACTTCTCTGATAACTGCTTCAGTAATGACAATAGGTCTCTTTTCACTGTCTATCTTCACAACTGAGTTAATTGTCTTGTTTTGATCATCATATGAAGCATTCTTCCAAAAGCGTTTGATATGTGATCTGAATACTAGACGTCTCTCTGTCAAAGCCTTCAGAATAGGTATCCTCCTCATGAATTCCAGAATATCTTTGAATTCTGATAACTTCGGATTTTGCTCCTCATCCAGATTGCAGCAAACATTGTGAATAGGATTGAATAATGTCGAAGTTGGCTGCAAAAACACAAACATTTAACACAATTAAACACTAAAATATCAATTTTTCAAACGGATAGCCTTCAAACAGGCAACATTCAAACGGTTGATATTCAAACGAGCAACATTCAAACGTTTGATATTCAAACGACCTGAGCTCAAACAGTTACTTTCAAACGGCCTGAGTTCAAACTATGAAATTCAAACGGCCTGAGCTCAAACGATGAAACTCAACCTGAATCCCTCAAACGAAGACTTTCAAACGGGACCCTTCAAACGAACACTTTTCAAACGGTTAGGTCCTGTTCGTTTGAAATTAGATCCAAACCCTAACCTATATCTACAGATCAAATCAGAAAAATTACAGCTAAGGGTTTGATCTATGAAAGAAACCGAGCACACTGATATGAATTTCATTCCTCAACAACATCTAAAACATCCTAATTTGACTCATAAAGAATCGGCAGACTTGTAAACATGCAGAAACACTACAAATTTGAACAATTAAACTATCCTACAATGAAATTTCATCCAAAACGACACTACCCTATAGATCATATGCAATCTTTACCCTGCAAGAAACCCTAGATCTACACATATTCGAAACAGAGTATTGCCAACAAGAAAATATTGCAAAAATAGGATGACAATGGTTCAGAATCTTACCTTCACCATGATTATGACAGAAAACTCCAATGAAACTCACAAGATCCAGTTGAAAACTCAAAGAAAACACAGTTGAATGCACTTTCGTTTGAAATCGCCTTGCCGTTTGAAATGAAATAAGTGATGTAATAATGTTTCAAACGGACGTCTGAGGTATTTATACCTAAGACCCTTCCGTTTGAAACATTCAAACGGTCAGCGATTTTCAAACGATGTAAACAGCTTTCAAACGGTTAACCATTTTCAAACGGTAGGTTGAGTTTTCAAACGGTCAAACACTTGAATTTTCAAAACTTTTCATTTTAAGCAATTTTCTGATTGAACACTGTTCTACCCAGCTGACCAAGTCCAAGTTAATGACCTTGGTCAACTGTTTGATCTACCAAGTCCAAATTAATGGCCCTGGATGATCAGATTTATGTAGTACCCTGACGTCTTGTTTCAAAAACAGTTCAACTTAATGAACTTTGAACATTTCAAGTTTTATCTGTCAAATACTATACCAATCTTAGTATGCAATCACCAGCTTTCTCAACCCTCATCTGTCTCAGACATGATCAGCACAAAGACTTTGATCTTTCAATCCCCAATGTCTGTTGTCGAAAATAAAATGAAAAATAAAAATCTTTTTGGATTATAGCTGTACAAACTGAAATCTGTACACACACTATTTTTGTGAGCGTGTTAGGGGATCATATCAGCTGCCGACAGAACACCAGTACCATTAAGCTGATATTACATTTTAAGCATTAAACAGTTTGCGTAGATTGCCGATATATTGATCCACCTAAATTTTCACAAAACTTTCAATCTGTTCAGGATACGTGATTAGTGTTTTAAGACTTAAACGTTTACATGTGTTCCCATCTCAGTATATACTCCCGTATCCGGATCCCAGTATTCAGTCTTACAGGTGAATATACCACAACTGATATCTGTAAGGGGTAAATGCGAAACCGTGAGAGCTCAGGTCAGAACTTCCGTTCAGCAGAGAGATGACGGTTCGACTTTAAGGTGGGTCCCCTTTAGAGGATCTTTTGCATTTCAACAGCAGTGACTATCAATTTTATTGTTTCATCAGTCTGCTGAGGGTGAAGCTTATGTTTCAAATCTTTTTGCGGAAAGTATTATCCGGGGACTAGGTCAGTATTTCCATACAGTAGAAGTCCCGAGTATAAAGACCTAGTATCTCAGAATACGGGACCTTTCAAACGAGATTTCAGGGGTTACCTATATATCCTGGAGGTGTTCCCCACGAAAACGCAAGTTAAATTTAGGTTTATATCCCAAACTGATCTACTAATTCTGTAAAAACCTACCGGCACATCTTTAGCAAGATTGCTTAGATGCTTTTATACAATACAAATCTTTAGCATACTGTGTCCGTCTAGCTGATGTACTATCATTTCCCTTATATTACACAGCTCTTTTTTTGAAATTTTCTAATGTTTCTGGATTTTATGATATTATCATGTTTTTATATTTTTCTGCGAATATCTCCCCCTAAAACTAAAACATATTTTTGTGTTTTTGTTTTTATCGAAAAGAAGGAAAATACAACTATACAAAAGAAATGACAACACAACACGGTTCATGTCAGATCGCTGCCTAACTCGGATTCACAATCGATAACCCTCCCAGATTGCAGATTTTTTAACCCATTTAACATTAAAAGATAGTAAAATCTCTTTTTATCAAAAGGTTTTGTGTAAAAAATCAGCTTTCTGATCATCGGTGCTCACATGTTCAATCCGTATTAATTTCTTTTCGTAACAATCTCTTATAAAATGATGATGGATTTCAATGTGTTTTGTTTTCGAATGGTGAACCGGATTTTTAGTAACATTTATAGCTTCTTCATTGTCCACAAATATCGGAGTATCCAAGAATTGCAGACCGAAGTCGCGCATCTGCTGTTGGATCCAGAGGATCTGCGAGCAACAGCTAGAGGCTGAGACATACTCAGCCTCACACGTGGAGAGCGCAACTGTAGTTTGCTTCTTGCACTGCCAGGTAACGAGCCGAGTTCCGAAGAACTGGCACCCAGCAGTGGTGGACTTTGCGTTCTGCTTACAGCTACCAAAGTCTGAATCAGCGAAACCGGATAAGGTAAAATCACCCGAACGAGGGTACCACAAGCCGATACTTGGGCAACCCTTCAAATACCGTAAGATGCGTTTGACGATCGTCAGGTGCGATTTCTTCGGATTCGACTGATATCGTGCACACAGACATGTCGGATACATGATGTCGGGACGGGAGGCTGTAAGATACATCAACGAGCCAATGATTGATCGGTATAAAGTTTCATCCATCTTCACGCCTTGTTCGGCAGGACAAATACCATGGTTCTGTGCGAGGGGGGTAGATGCAGGACTGCAATCTGTCATGTCAAACTTGTCTAGCACGTCCTTTACATACTTCGTCTGATGAATGAAGATTCCATCAGGCAGTTGTTCTACTTGTAACCCGAGGAAGAACTTCATCTCCCCCATAGAACTCATTTCAAACTTCTTCTTCATTACAATCTCAAATTGTTTGCACAACTCGTCGTTGGTGAAACCAAAAATTATATCATCAACGTAGATCTGCACGATCAGCAAATGTCCAGCTTCTTCTTTCGTGAACAAGGTGCTGTCTACTGTTCCTCTTGTGAACCCGTTGTCCAGCAAGTAGGTCGAAAGCGTCTCGTACCAGGCTCTCGGGGCCTGGTGTAGACCGTATAATGCTTTATCCAGTAGGTACACCTTATCTCTGTTCAGTGGATCTGCAAACCCCGGTGGTTGCCCCACATAAACTTCTTCTTGAATCTTGCCATACAGAAAAGCTGATTTAGCATCGAGTTGATAGACTTTGAAATCTTTCCAGGATGCAAAGGCTAGAAAGTTACGATTGCTTCAAGCCTTGCGACCGGCGCGTAAACCTCTTCATAGTCTATTCCCTCCTGCTGGGTGAAGCCTTGGACCACTAGACGTGCTTTGTTCCTCACCACGACTCCTCTATCGTCACATTTACATTTAAACACCCATTTCGTCTTTATCAACTTCTGGTTCTTCGGAAGATCAACAAGTCTCCAGACGCCCAATTTCTCAAACTGTTGCAGTTCCTCTTGCATAGCATTCACCCAACTGTCCTCGGTCAATGCTTCTTTGTAGGTCCTGGGCTCTATCTGCGAAATAAAACATTTGAGTGAGACTTCTTTCTGTATATCAGCAATATCTGAATAAAAACATGTAAAAGCACGGTCTATCTGATGTCTCGTCTTGATACCACTCTGAAGATCGCCGATAATTTGTTCTGAAGGGTGGTAAGACAGTATCCGTGGCATCACTGTATCAGGCACCACAACTTCCGATTCCAGATTTGAAATGTCAAGATCAACAGTTTGATCAACAGCCTCCTCTGATGTCTCATTTGGTTCCTCGTCAAAGGTAGGAGCGGGTTCCTCCTCTGAGTCGTCAGAAACGTCAAATGACGGAGTTGATTCCTCTGGCGTTTCATGAATAGTCCCACTTGGTCCTGCTTCATCATCGTGAGTACCCACGGTGGGTGTAGAAACATCTAGCGGTCTAGATACTGGCTCTTGTGATTGACTTTGCTGATACAGATACATAAGAGCAAGTTCCTCATCACTCGGCTCGGACGACAAATAAAACGATTCCCAGAGCTTGTCGTAGTCAAACAGGAATCTTTGTCCGGGAAGTTGTTGTGATGGTGTGTGTTTCTTACAATCCACATGATGGACCTGAATCACCTTCCCCAGACACGGTACAAATACCCTTTTTAGCGGGCTGGCGTATCCTACAAAGAACCCTTCGTTCGCTTTAGCGCCGAATTTACCATCAACATCTATAAAAGTACACGGAGAGCCAAAAGGTTCTAGGAACTCAAGATTTGGCTTGTATCGATGTAGCAGCTCAAAACACGTCATTTTGTATTTCTTCACAGTGAGAACTCGGTTCAAGGTATAGCATGCCGCTGACACTGCTTCACTCCAGAAGTAAATCGGAAGCTTGGAATCAGCCAACATTGTACGTGCAGTCTCGATCAGGGTCCTGTTCTTTCGTTCAGCCACACCGTTTTGCTGCGGTGTGTATGGCGCACTGAATTCATGTAGTATCCCCTTCTCGTTGCAAAACTCGTACATTTTGTTATTCTTGAACTCCGTTCCGTTATCGCTCCGAATTCTCCTGATCGGTAGCTTGTACACCATTTCCATCTTTTTAAACAAGATCATCAACGTCTCGAAAGTTTCATCCTTTCTCTCCAAACATGCGACCCACGAAAACCTTGAATAATCATCTGTCACCACCAAACAATAAGAATCCCCGCTGATGCTTTTGACATTGACGGGCTCGAAGAGATCCATGTGTAATCTCTCGAGAGGTAACCCGATAGTGTTGAGCATCTTCTGCGGATGTGACTTTCGAACCTGTTTACCCTTTTTACAAGCAATGCAATCATCAGGCAAATGAAAATTCTTAACATTTACACCCTCAACTAAATCGTTGTGCACCAGAAAATTCATCTTTCGTACATGAATATGACCCATTTTCCGGTGCCACATCACAGTTTCTTTTTCAGTAGCTTTTGATTTTGTGACAAAACATTGTTTTTGAGGAGTTGTTGGTGTTGCAGCACTCATATCTAAAATGTAAAGATCGTTAACCCTCGGAGCGCGCAACAGCACCAACTCATCAGGGATTTTAAACCCTGGCTTTAAAATCAAACATTCTGATTTTGTAAAATGAATGCTAAAATCCTTATCACAGATTTGTGATATACTCAACAAGTTGTTTGTCAACTCTACAATGTAGTTCACTTGGTCAAAAGATATTACGCCGTTGGTAAGCTTTCCCTGGCCAACAATTCTGCCACCTTGGTTTCCAGCAAATCCTACGTAGCTTCCATTTATAGCTTTGACATCATACAAGAGAGCTAATGACCCAGTCATGTGGCATGATGCTCCACTATCCATTATCCACCTCGAAAGCACAGACTTGGGCAGCCCCTGCAACCAACACACAAACACATTACTCAAACAATGATGCCCACGATTTCTTCACTTCTGACACAGACCCAAAAACTACATCGCATTTCTCATTTGTTTTAAGAAAGTTAAATGTGACATTTGAAGCCTCTTTTTCTTTCATATGTTGTTTTATCTTGTTGTTAATTGCAGGAAATTCTGACAAAAACTTATCAAGTTCAGTCTCAAACTCAACAACATCATCTTTAACAAGATTTGTCTCATTTTTCAAAACACTTTCCATTTTCTTGATTTCAACTGTCGGTTTCGATTTCACAATCCATGATTGATTTTCAAAAACTTTTGCCTTGGGGTAAAACTTTGAAGTCTTGTGAGACTTAGAAGATTCGCCAATCTCGAAAATCGATTTAGGCTTATCTTCCGACTTCAACTTTTCACCTCTTTTAAGAATTCGGATTGGAGAAACCATCTCTTGTTTACCCTTTACAACAACCGGTGATTTTGGTCGAGATTTTTGAACAACCGGTTTCTTAAAAACTTTCTGACACTGTTTAGCCATGTGTCCGATTTCAGTGCAGCGATAGCATACACGTTTGTCATACTCGACAAAAGTGTTACTAACAGTTTCCACTTTCTGCTTTTGCGCTGCATTGAAATCGTCAACAGCTTTTTGACTAAAGATATAATCTTTTTCGTTCACAGTGCTAGGACCAGCAATAAACACATCATCAATCCTATCTTTTGGCTTGACCACCTGATTAGCCATTTTCTTCTCAAAACCAATACCTTTTTTCTTTAACTGATTTTTCTTGTTTTGGCTTTTACCCACCCCATCTCTCTTTTCCGGACTAGTGGGACGTAAAGAACCAACTGACTTTTTTAGTTTTGAAAAGAAATCATTTTTCTTGATTTCGTTAACACTCATTTCAACCAACTTAAAAACTTTTTCAACATTCTCAAACTTGACGTTCTGAAGCGGAAACTCAATATCCGAATAAAGTTTGTCAGGTCCAATCATAGTGTAAACCACCATGATTGGATCATCATTCGTACTTTTATCCGTTTTCAACAAGTAACCATCTAAGAAATTCCCATCCTCCTCAGAATCACAGACAGACTTCACCGAGTTAGCCTTCTCAGAATTTTCACTTTCATCATCCAACACCTGATCAATGACAGTTTTGATAACCTAGGATTCGTTATCAGTGTCAGATGCATTGAAAGTGATGTCAATATTATCAGGCAAATCACTTTCAATAGTTTTCAATTTAAGCTTTAATGCAGCTTCCACCCCATCTGGATACTTTTTTGTGTAATGATTCCACATTGGGGGTGGAACGCTGTTAAAGACAGGTGAAGCATGTAACTGTTGTGGTACAATTTGTTCTAACACATAAGATGAAGCCACATAGCTCATCAATTTTTGATCAATTCTATCATTCTCAATTTTAACCAACTCAAGTTCTTTTCTTAAAGATGCGATCGTGTCAAGATGAAAATTAACTTCTCTTTGTTTATCAAACAATGTTGATTGAGCCAACTTTGTCGCTTTATCATTTTCAATACTCTCTATTTGAATCATTTTGATTGACCTAGATAACGTGTCATATGCCTCTTTTAACTGTTCTAGATCAAACTTCACCAAATCAGCATGTTGTTTCAATTCCTGATACTTAATGTCTTTTTCAAGACACTCCATGCAAGGTTGTGAACAACTTTGACATGGTGTTTCGGGAATTAAAACCTTTTCAAGAACAATATTATCCTCACACACAACTTTACCGACTTGATTTGACTCTGACTCAGATGATTTGACAACGTTGACCTCTAGGACTCCAATTTCCCCTCGTAGAACTGACACCTTATCAACTGACTCCTGGAAATTTGTGTCTACCTCTTTTAACTTGCTCATCAACGCTTTGTCTGCAATTTCCTTTAGAATCTCCCCGGTCATCTCTTTGGAAACATCGATCACCTCCTCGACTGTTTCTTTCTCTTCTTCGAATCTGGGGCAAGTTCCAGTTCTTGGTTCTTCGAAGAAATCTGCAAAGGAATCAAAAACATTAGAAGGCAAAATAGATTTCATTGTATAAACAAATTCCTCCTGCCGTGATTGAAAGTTGAGAATTTCAGTCACTGAATCCTCAGCCTCTTTAGCATCTTCAGTAGAAACCTTTTCAACAACCTTCGGAACCATCTCAGAAACTACCTCAGTAACTACTTCATCAACCACCTCAGGAGCTACTTCACAAACAATCTCAGGAACTACCTCATCAGCAATCTCAGTAACTTCCTCCTCAATAATCTTCGACTCTGCAACTGTCTCGGTAATCTCAACTACCTCAGCCATCATTGCCTGATCATTCTTTCCTGGTACATACTTATCCCAACTAAACCCAGAAGCGACTTTTTCATCATCTTGGTTTACAATAAGCGCCTTCTCTGGTTTGTTCTCGATCTGAGGCCTCTGAACAGCTGGCTGTTGATTTGGTCTGTGATAGATCACCTGTTTGTAGTAGTCGTTTGTGAAAGGGTTTTGGTGATTGTTCACTTCACGGTTTGGGCATTCACGCTTGAAGTGACCACGTTCTTTACACTTAAAACAAGTAACCTTCGATTTATCAAACCCTAACTTTTGATCAGGACCTGACAAACTGCTTCGACCAGTAATCTCCATAAAACGTTGTGCTCTGCGTACCAGACTCGCCATACACCATTTTATATCTATCAGTTCAAGTTCTTCAGGATCTATTTGGTCGTAATCCTCTTTTGTCATATCGGGATTACCGATCCTTCCGGCTTCCAAACCCTCATAAGCTTCCAAAACTGATGCTAGTAATGAGATGTGTTGCTTGGCTGCATTCTCGGTAATCTCATTTCCATTCTTGATGTTGACAGCAATGTTACACTGCACTCCAGATATAAATGCCTGCTGGTTTGAACCTGTAGAACTTTGAGGCGAATTCTGTTCTGAAACTTTAACATTTGGCTCAAAGTTGGCAAATGGAGTAGACTGGCTTGACTGATAAGCATTTGATGTAGCACTGGAAGTGTTGTCTGCACTAAAACCGGTCTGAATCTTCGGACTCTGAACATTTGTTGCTATCGGACTGTTTTTATAATACAATGACACATCTTGCGGCATATTTGCTGAATTCATCTTCTTTATCTTTACCAGCTCCAGCTCATGAGCTTCTATTTTCTCAATAAACACACTCAAACTGTAATTCACAAAATCTGAACTATTTTTCAACATCATCAGATATGTTCCCCATTCTTCATAGGGAAGTGCATCACATAACTTGTCTATCCACTCCTCATTCGTTTTCTCAATATACAACCTTCTCATTTCAACGACTAGATGACAGTATCTCTCAATCAGCTGCTTTGTCGATTCGCCTTTAATTCCAGCGAAGATATCAAATTCTTTCTTTATCAGCACTTTCTTACTCTTTATCATCGACGCACTGCCTTTAAACTTTTGTTCCAAAGCTTGCCATATCGATTGTGCACTCTCATCGTGTTGTAGCAAAACTAGAATGTCTTCCTTGATCGTTTGCTGCAGAATACTAACCATCTTCTTCTCTGCTTTAAACTCTATTTGCTCCGCTTCTGTAAGACTTGTAATAATTTTCAACATATTCAACCCATCCATCGGAGGAACATATTTGCGTTCGATTTTCATCCAGCATTCTAGATGATTGGCCTGCACCCAGTTCTTGAATCTCCCGGACCATCCCGAATACTCATCTAAACTCATCAACTTTGGCGGCTTCTGCATGGTTCCCAGTTCGTTTTCTAAGTTGACGTTTTGCATGATGCTCGCCGGACTTTGAGTAGCACCAACTCCCGAAAACATGTTGTAAAAATCCTGATTATCCATTTCAAACGAAAACACTCTTTCAAATGAATTGTATATTTTCAAACGGACTGTTGATTCAAACGGACTGCTAATGTTCAAACGGTGAAACAGTCTTAAACGGCAGATTGTAGTTTACACAACAGTTTCAAACGGACAGTCACTTTTCAAACGATGGAATCAAGTTCAAACGGTGGGATCAGTTTCAAACGGTGGGATCAGGTTCAAACGGTGGGTTTCAAACGATAGGATCCATTACAAACGATGGGATTCAATTTCAAACGAGGGAATCAACTTTCAAACGATGGGATCAACTTTCAAACGATGGAACCTGATTTTTCAAACGATGGGATACACATTTCAAACGGACACCATATCTTCGTTCAAACGGAAGGTAGTTTTCAGTCAATTTTTCTAACTTTTAGGTTGAATCAATATCTGATATTCACAAGGATTGATTAGTAGATAGTTTCACACACTCTGTCAAAAATTCAGTCCAATTTAACTGGCCAAATGTTCTGTAATCCTTTTCTGAGATGAAAAACCAACTGATTCAAGTGTAATCACTCACAACTGGCTCTGATACCAATTGTAGGATCAGTTTGACCTCTAGAATGAGTCAATTTGAGCAATACACACTAATTGAGTGGCGGAAACACTCAATCAGAGCAGAATCAGTAAGAAAGAGTAGAAAATAGATGAAGAGACGTTGCAGATACTTTAACTACTTGCTTCTCATTCACTTTGACTTGAAATTTCGGCAGAGTAACAGTACACTTTCAGATCTGACCGTTTGAACTGAGAAGCACACAAGCCTATATATAGGCATTCCTGACCGTTTGAAATAACACACACATTTCAAACGGCCGGCTTACAGACCCTTCCGTTTGAAACTCAAACGGACTAGTTTCAAACGGATAGCGAATAAACAAACTTAAACTTTACATATTTGATCCCTAGACAATACAAACTTGACATATTAGGACCCTAGACTTAAGACATAGGCTTTAGACATACTGCACCAACAGTGTAAGAGGATCATATCAGTTTATGAGACAAATCACCAACACCGTTAAGCTTTATTTTATTTTAAGTTCTAAACAATTCACCTACATTGTCAGTATATTGTCAAACTTAAATTTTCACACAATTTTCAACTGATCCGAGATACGATATTAATGTATTAATCACTTGAACTTATCTATGTGTTCCACCACTTGAATATACTCTCGTATCCAGATCCCAATATTCAGTCTTACAGGTGAATATACCTAGATGATATCTGTAAGGGGTTAGATGCAAAACCGTGAGAGCTCAGGTCAGAACTTCCGTTCAGCGGAGAGATGACGGCTCGACTTTTGGTGTGTCCCCTTTAGAGGATCTTTTGTTACAACAGCAGTGACTATCAATTTTATTGTTTTATCAATTTGCTGAGGGCGGCGCTATATTTCAAGCTTTTTTTGCAGAAAGTATTATGCGGGGACTAGGTCAGTATTTCCATACAACAGAAGTCCCGGAATAATACCCCAGATATCACTAAGCATAAAGACCTAGTATCTCAGAAAGAGGGACCTTTCAAACAAGATTTCGGGGGTTACCCATATATCCAAGAAGTTGTTCCCCACGAACTAAGAAAGTTTGAATTTAGGTTTATATCTCGTCATAATTTACTAAATGTGCAAAAACCTACTGGCATATCCACAGTGAGATTGTTTATCACATTTTAACTTTCCATTTCTTTAGCATGTTGTCACAGTCCACTGATGTACTATCATTTCCTCTTTTATACAACAAAACTCATTTTTGAATTTTATCATGTTTTTGTATTTTTCGAATTTTTTAATGTTGTAGGATTGTGTATCTGACCCAAACGAGTCTATCAGAGGAGTTTTACTTTGTTTCAGGTGTGGAAAACAAGAAACAAAGGTAGAAACAACTTATTCTTCACTTTAAACACTGATTGTATTGATTTAACACTAATTACAATCAATCTTCACACCGGCAGCACCTCGGTATGGAAATCAGCAAAAGTTGCTATGATTTCGCTCCTAATGACTATATATAGCATCCTTGATTCCGCTCGAGACGTTCATGAACCATTTGGAGCGGAATTAACAGTTGGAGCGAAATCACCTTCTAAAACTCACAAACTTTCCTATTTTCTCAATCTACGAGCCCTGATCTATACAATCTAATCTAAGACTCGATACAAGACGAAGTCGACAGATGCATGCACTAACAGACTCCCCCTCAGATGTTGACGAGTCGTACGTGTCGAGTCTTCACATCTTCAGTCTTGATCAGTCTCTAGGCTTCACTCTCTCTTTCTTCTCTCGCGTGTCTTCAGACTCCCCCTTGCGATATGCTGGCATTCCTTAAGTTCATCAGCATCATCAGCTTCAGGATCGTTATCTGGCTTTCATAGGTCCATGATCGTTGCCTGGCTTTCTTCAATCAGAGTTCTTAGGTATCGTAACCTGTCTCTTTAGAACACAAGTTTTCTCAGGACCGATCAACCTGGCTTAACTATACACCTGCACAGTCTCTACCTCAAAATAAATTTCACACATATACACATTTCAAATATACAGGCACGCACTAACTCAGACTCTCCCTCAAAAACATCCAGAATGATTTTTCTCATATAATTCTGATGAACCACTTGAAGATTTGATTAAAATACAATCTATTAAGAATAAACTCCCCCTCAAATTATGCTCATCATGTTTAGAACTCAGAATTTTGAAAATCAGCTTTTCAATACCAGTTGTCGAAAATCTTTTTGAATTTTTCAAAAATTTATGCTAAAACACACTAAAATCTTTTTGGATTTTGAAATAAGAAAAATGTAATGCAGTAAAGAAATATTTACAAACAATATTTTTGTGAGTTTGTGTAAGAGGATCATATCAGTTTATGAGACAAATCACCAACACCGTTAAGCTTCATTTCATTTTAAGTTCTAAACAATTCACCTAGATTGTCAGTATATTTGTCCACTTAAATTTTCACACAATTTTCAACTGATCCGAGATACGATATTAATGTATTAAGCACTTGAACTTATCTGTGTGTTCCACTACTTGAATATACTCCCGTATCCGTATCCAGATCCCAATATTCAGTCTTACAGGTGAATATACCTAGATGATATCTGTAAGGGGTTAGATGCGAAACCGTGAGAGCTCAGGTCAGAACTTCTGTTCAGTAGAGAGATGACGGCTCGACTTTTGTTGTGTCCCCTTTAGAGGATCTTTTGTTACAACAGCAATGACTATCAATTTTATTGTTTCATCAATTTACTGAGGGCGGCGCTATATTTCAAGCTTTTTTGCAGAAAGTATTATGCGGGGACTAGGTCAGTATTTCCAAACAGAAGAAGTCCCGGAATAATACCCCAGATATCACTAAGCATAAAGACCTAGTATCTCAGAAAGATGGACCTTTCAAACAAGATTTCGTGGGTTACCCATATATCCAAGAAGTTGTTCCCCACGAACTAAGCAAGTTTGAATTTAGGTTTATATCTCGTCACAATTAACTAAATGTGCAAAAACCTACTGCCACATCCACAGTGAGATTGTTTATCACATTTTAAATTTCCATTTCTTTATCATGTTGTGACAGTCCACTAATGTACTATCATTTCCTCTTTTATACAACAAAACTCATTTTTGAATTTTATCATGTTTTTGTATTTTTCAAATTTTCTAATGTTTTTGGATTTTCTGAAATTTTCTACTCCCCCTAAAATGCAAACATATTAAAAAAATTTTGAAAACAAACTATACAGAAATTTGACAACCGACATCGAAACGCATCAAATCGCCATCCACTTGGCATAAACAATCAGAACTCCCTCTTTCAACAAACCATTTTCTCATTTAGATTTCAAAACACTTAAGTTTGTTTTAATCAAAATGATTTTTCCAGAAAATAATTTGTTTTTACCACTTGTAAGTTAGGGTTCATCATCTTGTTCATTTTAACCACTTGTAGAAAATCAAGTACAACTTAATGTCCCTGATTTACCACTCGCAAGTATGCAACCTCTGTATCACTTGTAAAAACACAAACACATGTACCATATATGAAACAAACATCTACACATGTCATTTTACCAATCAAATATGCCGATTCCTTCAACCTGTAAAATTTCAACAATTTCAAAAACTTTCATACACTCTAATTAAACATGAATGATGCCGATTCCTGATCCACGATTACAAATTTGGGATCTCCGGCATAGTCCTGATGTTCAGGGAAAGAGAATTTCCACCCAAGTCTTTTCAGACTTAAGTGTTTTCAATTCTTGCCTAGTAGGGTTGTAAGTTGCCTTTTTAGTTGCATAAAAATCTTTAACCCCTTTAGCTTTCCCATCTAACATTTTCCCAAAAATTTTCTTAACATTTCCATTGAAAATTTTCTCGACATCAAACTCATTTTTCTCGAAGTATAACTGATCCGAGATCTCAACCTTACCAACTTTCTGTTTAAATTCTTCAAACTTCAGTGATGGAAATTCATCATCGTTCACTGAATTTTTTACCTCAACCTATTGCTCTTCTGGCTTTGTGGAACCAGATTCATCGCCGAGTTTCTCAACAATTTTCTTAACAACCCACACTTGGTTGTCTTTTGCTTTCTTTTTATAAAGATTCTTCTTCGAACATTCACCAACTTCATAAGTAGAATTTTCAAAAAATTTTAAGTTTTCGGTTGGTGGTTCAACATTAACAACTTTTTCTTTCAGTTTTTCAGAAACTCCCTGTTTTGTCTTGATATTCTTCGGACAATTTGGTGCAATGTGACCAGCTTCATTACAATTGAAACAAGTTCGAGTTTCTTTTGGGTGAAAAACTCCAGTTCCATTTCTCTTCTTTTCAGCAAGAAACTCCTTGTTTGATTGTCTCCAGAAAGGTTTTCTCTGTTCATCCTCAGCACTTCCACCTGAAACAAATTCTGTTTTTGTTTTAGAATTTTTCTCATTTTTATAGTTTTCTGGTGGAACAAAACCTAAACCTTTCTTTTTGTAGCTACCATTATGATTTGGTTTCTTTTGAAAACCAGAAACAGAATTGTAACCTTTTTTCTTGTTTAAACGTTGTTGTACTCTTGAAGTGTATTTTTTAGGTTTTCCAGTAAGATTTAAATCTTTTATTTCAGAAATATTAATTTCTGTCATTTTGAAAACCTTTTTGATCATGTCAAAACGAACACTTCTTATTGGAAACTCTTTGTCAGAGTATAATTTGTCAGAATCATTTAAAGTGTATGCAACTTCAAATGTTTCATCATCCAAATTTGTTTTTGATAACAAAAATTCTTTACTATAAGACCGTTTAACCGACGACTTTGGACTGTTGACTGACGAATTTGAACCTCCAGACTCAGACTTTGACTCAGACTCCTCATCAGTATCCAACACCTGATCGACCACCTTTTTAATTAACTCAGACTCATGATCAGTGTGAGACGATGTGAAAGTAACGTCAATATTTTCTGGTAATTCATCAGTTGTGTCGGTTTTTAGCTTTATATTGACTACTTTTTCGACTTGCTCCTCATTTGGTTTTCTGGGAGAATACCCTTCCCAGATTGGAGGCGGACACTTGTTATAGCTAACAGTCAGTTTCTTACCACTATCTTTCTTCTTTGGCTTGTCGTCTTTGAATGCTTCCATACCTGCAACAGTTGGATAAATTCTATCAATAAGATAATCAGAACTAGAGTAACTCTGCAATAAACGTCTGATTCTCTCATTCTCGATCTTCTCAATTTCCAACTCTTGCTTCCATTTAGCACTTTCTTCGATGTAGAAATTTATAGCTTTCTGTTTTGTCATCATAACAGCATTCATCATCATTAGTGCTTGTTCTCTCTTAGAATTTGTCTTTTGAAGACTAGTTACTGTTTTGTTTAAGACATCATAAGATTCTTTCACATAGTTGAGATTGAACAATAACTGCTTTTTCATCTGCTCATACTCAGCCATCTTCTCGTCTTTGACTGCACATTCTTTGCAAGGTTCAAGACACTTTGAACATGGCTTGATGACTTCCACTATCTTTTCAACTTCTATAATCTTCTCAACTTCAACAACTTTCTCAGCTTCAGTCACTTTTTCTTCTTCTTTCACTTGATCAGTCTTTTTAGCAGCAACGTTAACTTCTTCATGTTGAACAGTCTCATCCTTTTCAGCATCACTTTCAATCTTCATTTCTTTTTGTTCTTTTGCAGCTCGTTTTTCTTTCAGCTTCTCCAATCGATCTGCAAAATAGAAATGAAAACTTTCAGGAGAAAGATGAGATTTTGCAATGTTAATATGTTTTTCTTCTTCATCATCACTACTGTCATCGTTGGTGACTGATCAAACTCTATAGATTTTTCAGAACTATCATCCGATAAACTAGTATCAGATGATGTTTTATCAAAAACAATTTCTTTTTCTGAACTGACATCACTTTGTAAACTTTCATCTGCACTCTGTGAGCTTTCATCAGATGCAACAGACTCTTCCTCCACATTCTTCATAGTCTCACCAATAGACTTCATCCATGTGGTAAACATATCTGGTTCTTTAACGATCTTAGCAATAAACGCTTTAAATTCTCCTTTTTCATCAACAAACATATCCCAGCTGAAGCCTTCAGGTAACCTTTCATCATCCTGATTGATTAAACATGCTTTGTTTTCCGGTGATATGTATTTGTTCCAGTTAAAATCCACCAGACATGCTCTCTTTGAATCCTCGATCACTTTTCTACCATGAGCCACCTGTGGTTCTTGCTGTTGTTGCTGACCCACTTGTTGGTATATAGCCTTTCGGTAGTAGTCGTCTTTTCCAAATGGATTCTGAGCATCATTTGCCTCTCTGTTCTTGCATTCTCTCTTGAAATGGCCTTTCTCCCTGCATCGAAAACAAGTAACCTTAGATTTATCAAAACCTAAAGTAGAAACGTGTGAATCAAGAAAGTCATTTCTCCTAGTAATAAGCTTAAACTTCTCAGCTCTCCTCAGAACACTAGCTAGACACCATTTAATGTCCATTAGCTCCATCTCTTCGGCGTCTATCTGATCGTAATCCTCCTTTGTGAGCATAGGATTCCCGATCCTTCCAGTAACTAATCCTTCATAAGATAGCAACACAGATCCAAGTAAAGCCATGTGATCTTTCGCGACTTCTTCTGAAAAACTTTGACCATCAGGAAGATTCAATGCAATGTTGCATTGTATCACACAACCATTTCCAGTTTTTGAACTTTGATGCTGAAAGCTTGATGTTGAATCTTTCGGATTAACACTTGGGTATGAGGAGAATCTACTGCTTTTGTTTGAACTCTGATCAACTTTTTCCGTTGAATCCCCAGCACTAAATGCAGTTTGGATTTTTGTACTTCTTTCAACTTCTGGAACACCACCTTTGTAGTACATTTTTACATCATGTTGACCACTTGGACTATTCATCCTTGCAATCTTTTGCTGTTCCAAATCCTGGCCCTCAATTTTCTCGATAAACTGAAAAATTGTTAACCCATCATACACCCCAGTATTCTTCAATATCATCAAGTATGTACCCCATTCCTTTTGCGGTAAAGCGTCAGCTAACTTGTCTACCCACTCTTCACGATCTTTTGTTATACTAAGCATCGACATGGATCGCACTAAGTGGCGGTATCGTTCAATAAGTTTCTTTGTATCTTCTCTGGTCAATTTTGTGAATAGATCAAATTCTTTCTTAAGCAATGCCTTTTTGCTTTTAATCATGTGTTCACTACCCTCAAACTTGACTTTAAGTGCATCCCAAATCGATTTTGATGTTTTGTCATGCTGAAGCAACACAAAGATGTCTTCTTTGATACCTTGTTGAAGCAAACTTATCATCATCTTTTCAGCACGATACATTTCCCGTTCTTGATCAGTAAACTCCGAGAGTTCTTTGATAACTTGCAGATCAGTACGTGGTAAGACATATTTTTTCAGAATACATTCCCAAGACCTAAGATGGTTTGCTTGCACCCAATTTTCGAAGCAATCCTTCCATCCATAATATTCTTCGATGCTCATAAGTTACGGGGGCTTTTGAGTAGTTCCCGTTTCGTTTTCCAGATTCATATTTTGAGCAATCAAAGCCGGAGTAACCGAAGATGTGGCGAATGCGTTGTAAAAATCGTCGCCCATGATGAAAATCAGATTCAATCAAAATGACCCAAATCAGGTTCAAGCGGAATAGCACAATACACAGTTCAAGCGAAATAACCACAAACAGTTGAAGCGAAATCCCAAATAAGATCTCTGGAGCGGAATCACCCGGATAACAGATTCGAGCGGAATAACAGATTTCCCTTTTCAAGCGAAATCAACAAACAAAGCACTTCAAGCGGAATCCCAATTTGCACTTTGGAGCGAAATCACTAGTAATCTCAAGCGGAATCTCTGATTTGGTACCCTGGAGCGGAATCATCAAGAAACTTGAAGCGAAATCAACCTTATACAAGTTGAAGCGAAATCTCAAGTATTTTGGAGCGAAATCAGATAGCTTGGAGCGGAATCAGTCACACAACTCGAGCGAAATTACAAATTTGTCTGTTCGAGCGGAATCACTTCGGGTTCAATTTTTGCCATTTTTAAGTTGAATTTTGCTATGATACTTTCAAAGCTTTGTTAATGTTCAATTTTATACAGTCTGTGAAAAATTGATCCGGTTTTGACCATTAAAACTTGTTGTGATGAAGAAAGAAGGTGTAGAATTAAGAAAATGCAATCAAAAACAGCTGTAGTCTGTAGAACTCCTCCTCCTGAGCTCTGATACCACTTGTAGGATCGTGTATCTGACCCAAACGAGTCTATCAGAGGAGTTTTACTTTGTTTCAGGTGCGGAAAAAAAGAAACAAAGGTAGAAACAACTTATTCTTCACTTTAAACACTGATTGTATTGATTTAACATGATTACAATCAATCTTCACACCGGCAGCACCTCGGTATGGAAATCAGCAAAAGTTGCTATGATTTCGCTCCTAATGACTATATATAGCATCCTTGATTCCGCTCGAGACGTTCATGAACCATTTGGAGCGGAACTAGAAACTTGTGATTCCGCTCGAAAGTGTCTACTGACATTTCAGGCGGAATTAACAGTTGGAGCGAAATCAGCTTCTAAAACTCACAAACTTTCCAATTTTCTCGATCTACAAGCCCTGATCTATACAATCTAATCTAAGACTCGATACAAGATGAAGTCGACAGATGCATGCACTAACAGAAAATAAGTTGTGCCTTACATCAGTGTCTATCGTCACTGACAGTTTGCCATAGTCCATTAGTACACGCCCATCCGACTGGCACGGTGTGAGGTTTGTTAAACCTAATAGCGCTATTAACTAATGACCCGCTCGCCATCGTCCTCGACGATTAAGTCGATATAAAATGAGGGACTTAATGATAGAGTTTTGTCTAGTAAGTTTTAAGGTTGTTGTCCTAACCAAGGAGGACGAACGTACGTATTCTACCCAAGGAGAATACGCAGGATTAATATTGGCATCCTACCTATGGAGGATGGCCGTACATATCCTACCCAAGGAGGATATGCAGATTCCGTTTTAAATTCTTTAACCCATTCCCAACCACCGGGAATCCCATGCCTTAGAAAGTGTGTGAACTCACCTTTGGTTGCTCGGTTAGACTCTCAAAAATAGCTAACAGTCAAGGTCGGTCAATCACGCCCTAGTATGATTACCCTTTAGTTTTTTAATAGTTTTAAATAAAACACAAAGTTCCTACACGCATCTATTACATAGCACGCACTCACGTTAACATTTCACGCCCATATAAACATTCCACCTATAGCTACTCAAGAACAAGCATATGATATTGCACATAATACTTTCATTGACATATAACATGTTATATCATCCTCAGATAACATACTCGACATTTAGACACGCAAATTACTACTTAGGTCATTTCAGCTTTAACATCCAAAACTAGGCTGTATTCGGGAATTTTAATAAAATAGTTAACTTACTCCAAAAATTCACAACTTTTTACAAAAGGTGTTAAACGATCCAAATATTATTTTGTAAAAATCTCGGGATCGAATTCATTACCAATATTTAAAAAAAAATCATTTACCGGACTGCAATCAGATTCATCACTTTCTGACTGCAGTCCACGGAATAATTTATTTAAAATTCATCGTAAGTCCAATTGACGAAATTCCAGTGGGATAATTAAAACGACATCAGTGTCCATCTACAGTACAATTTTCATGACCTAATTCTACAAAGATTTCAAGTTATGACGAAAAACATAACACACATTTTCTGCAGTAAAAACACAGCTTGAGCTGCTGTCCAAAAACAGACCATTAAAAATAGTAAACGAAGTCCAAAAATTATGATTCTAGTTCCATTAGAACCGTATTTCGAAATATCACGTTATAGACTCAAGAAAGTCAATTTTTCGTTAAATATCGACCTGTTTACAGCCAACTGAAGTTGGCTGTAAATGTTCGGACAGAAGCTGTTTTCAGCTTATAGTGTTTTAACGCAAGTTCTATTTCTTCCGTTAACATGTTTAGTGATCAACAATGACATTTAACATCAATATTAACAAGCAAATCATCAGGTAATCAACAACAAAATCAAAACAACTTCATACTAACATCACTTCATCACATTTCATCTTTATGTAAACCTTACGTTCATGTTTCTTGTTTAAACCTTTTAGTGTTCTTGATATGCATCATACTTCAACTTTTAACTACTCAAATAGAAGTAAACAAGAGTAATTAAGAACTTACTACTAGCTTAAATCTAGGGAAGAACTTCTAGTGAAAAAGATGGTGAAATGGTGTGAAGAAGCAATGTATGGAGCTCCTTGATGATCTCCAAGTTACAAGCTCCCTTCTAGCCTTGAAACAAGCTTGAAAATGGAAGGAGATGGTTGAGTTATGGTGGTGGTGGGGGCGGTTAGGTTGAGCCGAGAGGGGAGAGGGAGAGGTGAGGGAGTGGGGTGGTGAAGTAAGGTTTGAGATATGAAAGGTATGATGAAGATCTAACCCACCATACTTATAATCTTCATCCTAATATTTCGACCATTCTAGCAAGAAAAAATCTAATTAAAATAAGAAGTAAAATCCTTGAGGTATGATGTGTAGATATGATGGTGATGGTGACCGATTGGTTTGGGGGGGTTAATTGTAACATTTTCATGGTAAGTTTGTAACTAATAGTTAAATTCCAAGTATATAGTTACATATGTTAGTTAGTGGATATTCTAGTGGGTGTTATGGTGTTCGGGGATCATAACTAGCCAAGAAATAATTAAACAATGTTTCTTGCAATATTTTGGTGCCCCGGGTTTTGTCCGGTTGTCCGGTTAGATACCGTTTCGTTAAAGCGTTTAATTATTCCATAAAGTGTCTTTTATATAACTTTTCGTGTCACAATTAATTCCCAACACTTAGGAAAACATTCAGGACCATTTAGTCAGTTTTTCTGTACAAGACAAGTACGTTAACAAGCACATGTAAGTATGATGCAGTAATCATAGAACAGTTAAGTAATTTAACACAGTCATCAAGCTCTTTAATTAACATTAATAAATCGTACGGATACATGTAATTATGAGGGTTGTCACATTCTCCCCTTGTTAAGAAAATTGCGTCCCGAAATTTAGCACATGATTACTGAGGAAGCTATTTAAGTTGCGTGGTTTTCTTGGGATGTCACATCATTCCCCCGTTGGTTTGGAATTTCGTCCCAAAATTCTGCAGTAGCTTCAGCCTCAGTAGTGGTTGCACTTTTCTTAAACAGCTGAGGATACTTGAGTTTCATCCGGTCTTCTCATTCCCAGGTATACTCTGGGCCACGACGGGAGTTCCAACAAACTCGAACACGAGGTATTCTGGTATGCTTGAGAATCTTAACATCTCGGTCTGTGATTTCAACTGGTTCCTCGACGAATCACAACTGGTCGTCGATTGTGAGCTCCTTGAGAGGAACTATGAGGGTCTCATCTGACAGGCACTTCTTCAGATTCGACACATGGAAAACAATGTGAACTCCGCTGAGTTCTGCAGGTAGATTCAGCTTATAAGCGACCTTGCCAATTTTCTCAATGATTTCGAACGGTCCGACCTAACACGGATTGAGTTTGCCTCTTTTGCCAAAACGAACTACACCTGTCCAAGGTGAGACTTTGAGTAGCACCTGATCCCCAACCTGGAACTCGAGTGGCTTTCTTCGCTTATCAGCATAGCTTTTCTGACGGTCATGAGCTGCCGCCATTCGTTGTCGTATCTGAGCAATCCTTTCGATTGTATCCACTACAAGTTCTGGGCCTGTGATTTGACTATCACCAACTTCTGCCCAACAGAGAGGTGATCGGCACTTCCGTCCATACAATGCCTCGAACGGAGCAGCCTGGATACTGGTGTGGTAACTGTTGTTATACAAAAACTCCACTAACGGGAGGTGTTTTTCCCAGCCATTACCAAAATCGATTACACATGCCCTAAGAATGTCTTCAAGGGTTTGGATGGTGCGTTCAGATTGCCCATCCGTCTGTGGATGATATGCCATGCTCATGTCTAATCGAAAACCAAAGGACTTGTGCATAGCTTGCCACAACTCAGATGTAAAGCGTGAGTCACGATCAGAAATGCTGGAGGTTGGCACTCCGTGCCTTGACACTATCCTTTAGATAGATGTCTGCTAGGGTAGAAAACTTATATGTTTCCTTGATACCCAGAAAGTGTGCAGATTTTGTCAGTCGATCCACGATCACCCAAATGGTATCATTTCCGCGCTGAGATCTAGGCAGGCCAGTAACGAAATCCATGGAAATTTGCTCCCATTTCCATGTCGGGATTTCTGGTTGTTGAAGTAGGCCTGATGGTTTCTGATATTCGGTCTTGACTCTCGCACAAGTCAAACATTTACTGACGTAGGTTGCTATGTGGGCTTTCATGCTCGGCCACCAGTACGTAGTCTTGAGATCATGGTACATCTTATCCGAACCAGGATGTACTGAATAACGAGACTTGTGCGCTTCATCCATCACAAGCTCGCGTAAGTCTCCATAAAGTGGAACCCAGACGCGCCCGTTAACATAGTAGGCGTCGTCTCCCTTTTGTTCTAGCCGTTGCCTCGATCCTCGTAAGGACTCAACCCTGATGTTTTCCGCTTTCAACGCTTCAACCTGAGCATCTCGTATTTGAGCGGAAGGCTAGAGTGAATGGTAAGCTGTAACGCACGTACACGCTTGGGTATAGTATCCTTTCGACTGAGGGCGTCGGCCACAACATTGGCTTTGCCCGGATGATACTTGATCGCACATTCATAATCGTTCAAGAGCTCGACCCATCGGCGCTGTCGCATGTTTAATTCTTTTTGCTTGAAGATATGCTCGAGACTCCTGTGATCGGTGTAAATGGTGCACTTGGTACCGTACAGGTAATGTCTCCATATCTTAAGTGCAAAAACAACTGCTCCCAACTCCAAGTCGTGCGTAGTGTAGTTCCTTTCATGAACTTTAAGTTGGCGTGATGCATAGGCAATGACCTTGTTACGTTGCATCAACACGCAACCAAGTCCTTGGATGGAAGCGTCGCAGTAAACCACAAAATCATCTGTGCCTTCAGGCAAAGAGAGGATAGGCGCGCTACAAAGTCTGTCTTTTAAGTGCTGAAACGCGGACTCCTGTGCATCACCCCAACGATAGGTGACCCCCTTCTGAGTCAGTGAAGTAAGAGGTTGCGCAATCTTTGAGAAATCCTTGATAAACCTTCTGTAATATCCTGCCAAACCCAAGAATTGGTGGATTTCTGTTGGTGTACGGGGTGCAGGCCAGTTCTTGATCGAGTCAACCTTGGATGGATCAACATGAATCCCATCCTCGTTTACCACATGGCCTAGAAAGTGGACTTCGCGAAGCCAGAAGTCACATTTCAAAATTTTGGCATACAACTGCTCTTTTCGAAGAAGTTCTAGAATAAGCCTCAGGTGTTGCTCGTGTTCCTCCTAACTCTTAGAATAGATCAGGATGTCGTCAATGAAGACTATGACAAATTTATCTAGGTAAGGCGTGCACACTCTGTTCATGAGATCCATGAAGATTGCAGGTGCATTCGTTAATCCGAAAGGCATAACCAGAAACTCGTAATGCCCATAACGAGTCCTAAATGCCGTTTTAGGGATGTCCTCATCTCGGACTCTCAGTTGATGGTAACCTGACCTTAGGTCAATCTTGGAATAGAAACTCGACCCTTGCAACTAGTCGAATAAGTCATCAATACGTGGAAGAGGATAACGATTCTTCACGGTCACCTTGTTGAGTTCGCGGTAGTCAATACACATTCTGAAGGTACCTTCTTTCTTCTTCACAAATAACACTGGAGCTCCCCAAGGCGAAGAGCTAGGACGTATGAAACCCTTTTCCAAGAGTTCTTGTAGTTGCGTGGACAGTTCTTCAAGTTCTGATGGAGCTAGACGATAAGGTGCTCGAGCTATTGGTGCTGCTCCAGGAGCTAGCTCGATTTGAAACTCGACTTGTCGATGAGGCGGAAGACCAGGTAATTCCTCAGGAAATACCTCAGGAAAATCATGTACAATAGGTATGTCTTCTATCTTCCTTTCCTTCGAGGATGTATCAGAAACGAGGGCTAGGATGCAGTGTGGCCCTTTCGCAAACACTTCTGGGCCTTAAGGAAAGAGATGATGCCCGCAACAGCACCACTCTTGTCGCCACGAATCACGAGAGGTTCTTTACCAGAACGAGGGATACGGAAAATCTTCTCGTTGCAAAGAATTTCTGCTTGCTGATGAGATAACCAATCCATCCAAATAACAACATCGAAACTACCCAGAACGATAGGAATAAGATCGATAGAGAAGGTCTGACCAGCTAGAACGAGGTTACAGCCCTTAACTATGTGTGTGGCTTCAAGACTTTTACCGTTTGCTAGTTCTACCGTGTGTTTGGTGTTCAGAAGTGTTGGTGTGCGCTTAAGCATTTGGCTAACTTTTAAGGACACATAACTAGTATCGGCACCCGAATCAAATAAAACAGTAACAAAGAAGTCGTCCAGAAGAAACTTACCCATCACAACGTTAGGATCGTTCCTTGCATCACCCTGACCAATCACGAAGGCACGATCGGCCGCCATTGCCATTATTGTTACCTCCATTGTTGCCTCCATTGTTGTTCTCGTTTCCTTGGTTGTTGTTGTTCTGATTCTGATGCAGTTGAGGGCAGTTCCTCTTAAAGTGGCCTTCAGTGCCACACTGAAAGCATCCTTTATCGCCCTGCTGCTGCTGGTGGTGGTTCTGTGGAGCTGGTTGTTGTTGTTAGCGATTCTGATTCTCAGGACATGGGCTCCTGCAATCCTTGGCTTCATGACCCAGCTTGTTACATCTCAGGTAACGACCCTTGTGGCACTGCCTGCTATGATGCTTGTTGCACCGGTTGCACTTGGGGTGGTTCCCACGGTATCCACCCTGTCCTTGACTACCAGAAGATTGCTGATCAGGACTCTGGTGGTCATCAGTCTTTCACTGCTGAGACTGAACTGAAGTAGAACCCTTTCCCAAGTTTCCATCCCACTTGCGCTTGTTATCATTGGGAGCATCAGAAGTAGTAGCGCTAATAAGCTTGGGCAGCCTGTTCTGCTCAACAGCCTGATTAGTGAGACGATGAGCCAACCGGATGATTTGCTGAATGCACCCAGGTTAGCTGAAGTCACGTGACTCTGAATCTCCGGTACAAGACCCTTGAGGTACAACTCAATACGTTTGATGGGAGGGTCCACCATAGTAGGGCACAAGAGAGCTAGTTCATTCGATCTCTTTGTGTATGCCTCGATCTCAGACCCCGTCATCTTCAGATTGAAAAATTCCACCTCTAGCTTGTGGATGTGGTCACGACTACATTACTCTTCTTTGATCAGTTCTTTGAAGTCGTTCCATGGGGTGGCATTAGCAACCGCCAGCCCTAGCAGTTGAACCTGTGCTTTCCACCAGGTTGATGCAGCACCTTCGAATGTTCCAGTAGCAAATTTCACCCTACGATCTTCAGGGCATTCGCACATCTCAAAAACAGAATCTAGCTTCTCGAACCAGTGAAGAAGACCTACAGCTCCTTCTGTGCCGCTGAAAGTACTAGGTCAGCAATCCATGAATGTTTTGAACGTGCACATAGGAGGTTGTGCAGGTTGACCTGTCGTGAGAGTAAGGAAGGACAAAGTTTATCACAAGGGTTGGTCTATGAGAGTAGGATCTAAACGTCCTAGGATAGGTCGAAATAGCAGGTTATACCTCCTGCTGGAGCTGCTGCGAGTGCCTCAGCAACTCGTTCGTTGATCATAGCTGTCAACTGGCCTTGAGTTAGGTTGATACGTCCTCCGCGTCCGTTCACAATCTTCACAACGAAGCAACGTAAGTGAGAAAAGTGTTGCGAAAGTGCGTAAGCTGAGATGACAGAAGAGAGTAAGCACACAAGGTTCAAACAGCATTTATCATGTTAACTAATGCACAGTGTGAACTATCTAACCGACAATATAAACATAAATCATACCACCTATTGTGTCGAGTCTTGCACGTGGAGCGAAGCGTCGTTGTGGATCGTTGAGCACTGTACAGGTTATAGTCTGGTTTTATCAAAAAGCTTTTCCCCTTTTTAAAACCAAGTTCACTATAACCAATGGCTCTGATACCAATCTGTCACACCCCCAAAATCCACCATGCGGAGTATCACCGCTTGGAGGCGTGACATGACCAGGATTGAGCCACCAGTCATATTGAACAGCGTAATTAAGTAAATAAAACCAACCACAATAAAATTGGTGACCAAAGGAAAATAACCGACTTTAAGTTAACAGCGGAAGCATAAAACAAAAGTCCTAAACAATAGTACCATACTTCATAGTTTAAAGTCCAAAACGTAGGTTTAATAAGTTCATAAAGTTTATTTATTAAGCACGGGACATAATAGTCCATATCCCACAACGACCTCCTCCTTGGGCAAGCTCTATAAGCGTCTAACGACCTGTAAGGCATGTAACAACGAGTCAACAACAAAGTTGAGTGAGTTCACGGTTGGTTGTTTAGTTTTAAATTGTTTTCGAAAACATGGTTTGTATTTCGTTGGATTTATTGTCGTGGGGGTTACCCCATAGTTGAAAGTATGATTAACTAGTTTCTTCTTTATTACCCATACCATATCCAAAATTAGTAGGGGCTTCCCCATGTAAACCACTAGACCGTATCATATCGACTACTAACGAAAATAAGTTGTGCCCTACATCAGTGTCTATCGTCACTGACAGTTTGCCATAGTCCATTAGTACACGCTCGTCCGACTGGCATGGTGTGAGGTTTGTTAAACCTAATAGCGCTATTAACTAATGACCCGCTCGCCATTGGCCTCGGCGATTAAGTCGATATAAAATGAGGGTCTTAATGATAGAGTTTTGTCTAGTAAGTTTTAAGGTTGTTGTCCTACCCAAGGAGGACGAACATACGTATTCTACCCAAGGAGAATACGCAGGATTAATATTGGCATCCTACCTATGGAGGATGGCCATACATATCCTACCCAAGGAGGATATGTAGATTCCGTTTTAAATTCTTTAACCCATTCCCAACCACCGGGAATCCCGTGCCTTAGAAAGTGTGTGAACTCACCTTTGGTTGCTCGGTTAGACTCTCAAAAATAGCTAACTGTCAAGGTCGGTCAATCACGCCCTAGTATGATTACCATTTAGTTTGTTAATAGTTTTAAATAAAACACAAAGTTCCTACACGCATCTATTACATAGCACGCACTCACGTTAACATTTCACGCCCATATAAACATTCCACCTATAGCTACTCAAGAACAAGCATACGATATTGCATATAATACTTTCATTGACATATAACATGTTAGATCATCCTCAGATAACATACTCGACATTTAGACACGCAAATTACTACTTAGGTCATTTCAGCTTTAACATCCAAAACTGGGCTGTTTTCGGGCATTTTAATAAAATAGTTAACTTACTCCAAAAATTCCCAAGTTTTTACGAAAGGTGTTAAACGATCCAGATATTATTTTGTAAAAATCTCGGGATCCAATTAATTAACAATATTTTATAAAAAATCATTTACTGGACTGCAATCAGATTCATCACTTTCTGACTGCAGTCCACGGAATAATTTATTTAAAATTCATCGTATGTCCGATTGATGAAATTCCAGTAGAAGAATTACAATGACATTAGTGTCCATCTACAGTACAAATTTCATGACCTAATTCTACACATATTTCAAGTTATGACGGAAAACATAACACACATTTTCTGCAGTAAAAACATAGCTTGAGCTGCTGTCCAAAAACAGACCTTTAAAAATAGTAAACGAAGTCCAAAAATTATTATTCTAGTTCCATTAGAACTGTATTTCGAAATAGCACGTTATAGACTCAAGAAAATCAATTTTTCGTTAAATATCGACCTGTTTACAGCCAACTGAAGTTGGCTGTAAATGTTCAGAGAGAAGCTATTTTCAGCTTATAGTGTTCTAACGCAAGTTCTATTTGTTCCGTTAACATGTTTAGTGATCAACAACGACATTTAACATCAATATAACAAGCAAATCATCAGGTAATCAACAACAAAATCAAAATAACTTCATACTAACATCACTTCATCACATTTCATCTTTATGTAAACCTTATGTTCATGTTTCTTGTTTAAACCTTTTAGTGTTCTTGATATGCATCATACTTCAACTTTTAACTACTCAAATAGAAGTAAACAAGAGTAATCAAGAACTTACTACTAGCTTAAAGCTAGGGAAGAACTTCTAGTGAAAAAGATGGTGAAATGGTGTGAAGAAGCAATGTATGGAGCTCCTTGATGATCTCCAAGTTACAATCTCCCTTCTAGTCTTGAAACAAGCTTCAAAATGGAAGGAGATGGTTGAGTATTGGTGGTGGTGGGGGCGGTTATGTTGAGCCGAGAGGGGAGAGGGAGAGGTGAGGGAGTGGGGTGGTGAAGTAAGGTGTGAGATATGAAAGGTATGATGAAGATCTAACCCACCATACTTATAATCTTCATCCTAATATTTTGGCCATTCTAGCAAGCAAAAATCTAATTAAAGTAAGAAGTAAAATCCTTGAGGTATGGTGTGTAGATATGATGGTGATGGTGACCGATTGGTTAGGGGGGGGGGTTAATTGTAACATTTTCATGGTAAGTTTGTAACTAATAGTTAAATTCCAAGTATATAGTTACATAAGTTAGTTAGTGGATATTCTAGTGGGTGTTATAGTGTTCGGGGATCATAACTAGCCAAGAAATAATTAAACAGTGTTTCTTGGAATATTTTGGTGCCCCGGGTTATGGCCGGTTAGATACCGTTTCGTTAAAGCGTTTAATTATTCCATAAAGTGTCTTTTATATAAATTTTCGTGTCACAATTAGTTCCCAACACTTAGGAAAACATTCAGGACCATTTAGTCAATTTTTTGTACAAGACTAGTACGTTAACAAGCACATGTAAGTATGATGCAGTAATCATAGAACAGTTAAGTAATTTAACACAGTCATCAAGCACTTTAATTAACATTAATAAATCGTACGGATACATGTAATTATGAGGGTTGTCACATAATTGTAACATGTATTTCACCCCCGAAGTATAAAACTGAAAACGGTTAATAGAAAAGGGGGACATGAACTCACAGTAGTGCGTCTTCAGTATCGGCAACTCAAATTTCCGCAGCTAATCACGACTACCTACAGTGTACTAACGTCTATTAGACGAACGCGCCGTGCCTTGGCTTAGACTTTAACGTTTTTGAGTTGCGCTTCTTATGTTATTCCAAGTTATAATTATTTGTTAAAATAATAATTATTTTAACTCTAAATTATATTTCATTTTGGAATAATTATTAAACAGTATTTCTATATTAATACTTCTCAAGTATTTTAACGTCGTATTTCCTTCCCAATGATAGGGTAATTTATACATGTATTTTTGTATTCTCGTATTTGTATTCACAAAAAACCAACTGGGGTGTCCTAGTTGGCCAGTCCCACCCTTTCTCTCCCTAGAGACCCGGGTTCGACTCCAGGGAAGGTCACCAGCCTCCCACCTCTTCCATGGGGAAACGGATCGACTCGGTATAGGGTATTAACCCCCAGGTGGCTATGGGACTAAGCTAACCTGCGGAGTGTCACACTCCGGCGGTTGGGAGGACTGTGGAATATCCCCCCCCCCCCTATTTGTATTCACAAAATAATGTGTTTCTAAAACAATATATTTTCAAGTCTCACTTTAGAAAATATATATAACTTACTTGTCAAAAATGATGTATTCCATGAAAATATATATTTTTTTCCAAAAATCATATATCTTCCAAATATATACTAGGAAAATATATTTTTATCTCCCAAAAATAATATATCTCCTTTTTGTCGAAAATATGATATAACTTGGCAATATGTACAAAAAATCATATTTTCACTTCTTTCGTTTCCAAAATAATATTTACCAAAAATATATTGTAATGGTATTTTCCGGAATATTTCATAAGTTACGTTTTTTTGCGTTCGGTTTCACAATATCAAGTGTGTAACTTACATAATTATTCCTTGTGATTTTTGGTATTATTTTGGTGTTGTAAATTCTTGGTATTATGTTAAGTTATATTATTTTACCCTAAAATAATATAACTATTCCACAAAGTATACAAATACTCATACAAGTGTCTTAATACAAAATATATATTCTAAATATATATTTATCTATTTTTATTTACAAAAACCCACCTCCAATACTTGTATTTTTGTTACAAAAATTATGGCAAAGTTTATATTTGAAAAACATAGTATAAAATATACTTGTAAACACTTGTTAGAAAATATTTTTCTAAGTGTTTGAATTTTTGGAAAATTTCGCCATAGTTTCCTTTAAAAATGGCGGTGTCCATGCTATTTAGCATATCATTTTCTTTTCAAAAATCATCACACAATAATCCACAATCAACTCTAGACAATAATATACTTATCAAGTGCAAAAACTATTCCATTTGCAATACAACATGAACTTGATCTTTCACAAAAACGCGTAGTAACTTGGTAAAGTGTTTAGTAGCCTTAGTTACCCTCCAAAATATATTTACTTCTTGGAAAATCTTATTCTTGGAAGTTTTAGATGTTTACAACTTGTAAACATATTCTACAAAAATGTTTATTTATTAGATCTTCTTGTTTCAAAAGTATTTCTACACTTATTTTGTCATTAAAAATAGTGTAGGTTTAATAAAAACCATGATCTTTTAAAAATCATCTTTTGAACTTGGTTTTCTTGGAAAATCATTCATAAATCTTGGATCTATAAGATCACTAGGTTACTTTGATCATTGTTTTACAAGAAATCATTTTTATTCATCAAGTTCATGTGTTCACTAGAAGATAATCATCCTATGTTGTTACATGATCATCCTCCCACTTGCTAGAGTAAGTGTTTAACCATCATCTAGCAAGCTTCATGTGATGATTAACATCATCATCTCAAGAAATCAACAAGCAAGCATCTTACATATACTAAACAACATCATTCCATCCATATATCATCATATGTTAGGTTTATGTTTCAAGATTCAAGTGTATGTTTTTAGTGATCTTATGATTTCAACATACTATATCTTTTAACCACTAAAAATATATGTAACAAGAGTTAATAAGGATCTTACTACTAGCTTCAAGCTAGGGAAGAACAATGATGAATATGGAGTGGATAAAAGCTTGTGGTGGAGGTCCTTCAAGATCCGCGATCACCAACCCTTCTAATATGGCTCCTTACACCTTGTGTGAAGCTTGGATTGTATGAACTTGCAAAGAAAATGGTGGTGGTGTGTGGGGATGGGGTCGGCTGAAAGCTTTAGAAAGGGAGGAAGAAAGTTGAAGTGTGGAAGATGGTGAGATGTCTAGTATACTTATAACTCTCTAAGCTCTATTGTCCAAAGGTTAATGTGTCTTAAGAAGTACCAACATAATCCCATCAAATCCCAGGAAGATTAATTGAGATTTAGTGAAGATTGAATAAATCTTGAGGTGGGGGCCACTATTTGGGTCGTAAATCATAAGGGGGGAGGGGGTCCATGTGTAAATTTGAATGATAAGTGGGTAATTAGTGGAGGTTAAGTGTAAAAGCTAGTGTTTTATACATAAGGTATGTTATATAGTGTGTTAGGGTGTTAGGGAACCATAACTAGTTCAAAAATAATAAAACAATGCTTCTAGCAATATTTTGGTGTTCCGGGTGATGCCCGGTTGTTCGGTTAGATACCGGTTCCTTAAAGTGACAAGTGATTCCGTTTAGTGATTTTTAAGTACCCTTTTGTGACACTTTTAATTCCCAACACTTAGGAAAGCATACAGGACCATTTTGCCATATTTTTGCCTGTTACTAGCATGTTAAAATGCTGATTTTTGATGATTAATGCAGAATTCTGCACTTTGAGTGGGTTTTAGGCACTTTCCGGCACTTAAACTATCACCTAGTGTCGCAGTTTTATGGTCCTTACTTCCCTACACTCCATACTAGTGTAGTACCTTGTCTCTGGCCCTTACGGGGTCTCAAAACACTGTCTGTCTATGTACTGAACATTGTCAGCATGTTTCTGAGTTATCCGCTAACCGTGGTAACTGTGCTTTGTGCATCGTTTATGTTACTAAAGTTTGTACGTGATAAATGATGTGACAGTATGAAATGTGATGCACATGTATGCATGATAAGAAATCAGAAAACAGTTTAAGTCATCAGTTGTGATTAAGCTTTCATTAAGCATAAATCAATATTAATTAATTGTACGGACACATGCAATTTTGATGGTTGTCACCCCTGTTAAGAAAATTTCGTCCTCGAAATTTGTACTACCTTAACTACTTAGGGTTTTTGATGCGTGTTAGCGTGTATATATTTTTAGATATATATTTAAGCCCTTTTTACACTTTTAGCCAAGTTTTAAATTTATAAAACACGATATTTACTAACACTAAACACACATATGGGCAAGTGCACCCATCGTGGACGTAGTATAGTGTTGGTAAGATACCGAGGTCGTCCAAGGACACAAGAGCTTTTAGTACCGGTTTATCCTCAACGTCTAATCAAATCAAAAAGTTAGAAAAGGTTTTTAAACTAAGAAAATAAAAACTAACTAAATGCTGAAAAATAAAATAAAAATAAAAACAGATAGACAAGATGAATCACTTGGATCCGACTCGTGTATTAGTATAACCTTTGATTATTTTCTCACTTTTGCACTTGTTTAAGAGATTATCTTAGTTTTTGTAGTAGGCCCCTCTTTTGAAGGTGACGTTACCCTCAACCCAGTAGTTTGAGTCAGCAAGGATACAATCCTAAAGGGTCGGATTATTGAAAGATAATGAATTAAGTTATTAATGCAAATTATGGTAGGCCCCGCTTTTGGCGGTGACGTTACCCGCGGCTAAGTAGTCTGAGTCAGCAGGGATACAGTCCTAAATAGCCGGGTTATAGTATTAATAGTAGTTAACTTATGAGGGGGTCAAAGAGTTTGGATCCCCGCCATCCAATACCTATGGGCATTGAAGGAGATCCTACTAAAATTGACCCAGGTCCCTTGCAGGACCTCTAAACGCTGAACAAGGGCAAGACCCTTACCAAACCGTTCCCTTAACCCCGACCAGGTAGCCAACATACCTCCATATAGACCGTGGAGATATGAATGGTGAAAATCTTTTATTTTATATAGACAGTAAAATAATGCCAAGACACCACGGACAAACGATAAGGAAAGATCACCTTCAACATAAGTAACTAGTTATTAAAGTCATTAATACAAAACCAAATAAAAAGTGCAAAAGATTAAAAATAAAAAGTATTATACTAAACACTTGTCTTCACCAAGTGATGTAAGAGACTTAGGCAAACATGGCCTTGATTGTCAAGAACTCTTACGATCAATCTTGGATCCCGAGACGACTCACACACTCTATGATGGACAATGGATGATGGTGGTGGATGATGGTGTTATGGTGGTGGTGGGTGGTGGATGAAGTGTGAGAGAGGTGGTGTGCCAAGGGATGAGTTGAAATGAAGCCAAGCACTCCTATTTATAGGCTGAACAGAAGGCTGGGCACAGCCCCGTGTCCGCTGGACACGCCCCCGTGCCCGTCTGACACTATCTCTCTTCATTAATTGTAATTCGCAATTACAATTAATGCGCCTGCTGTACTTTCGCCATGCCCCCGTGCTCACTGGACACGGCCCCGTGGTGGGCAATAGAAGCTTCTATAGGTTTGTCTTTTCTGCTGCTTCTTGGACACGGCCCCGTGCTGGCTGAGCACGGGGCGTGTTCAGTCTTCTGACTTCTCTTTTTTGCTTGGGAGGATGCCGTTGAGGGGTCGGGCAATCCACTTTTGTTCCTTTTCTTGTATTTATGTTAGATTTAGCTGTCTTTTTTTGCTTCTTTTGTGAATTTTGTTGGTGCACTTGTGTCTGTACTTTGTCTGTATTTTGTCATGATACAAAACGATGTCTTTTGTTAGTCTGAGTTACGTCTTAGGTTTGTTAATATGTGTGTTTGATGTAAGTTTGACCAAGTCAACCATCCTCCTGGTTTGACTTGGCCAAACAGTTAGAACATGGTTGTAACATGTTTTGTGTCGAAGGATGAGTCATCGAAGGATTGTTTAGATCCTTCGATGAGCTCGAAAGATAAACCTTCGATGGATGTTGTTGGACCTCGAAGGATATCATCCTTCGAGGTATATATGGATCCTTCGATAGGTTTCAGATCGATAGATGATCTTTCGATCAGTCTATCTGATCCTTCGACCAGACGAGCTGTGATGGGTATATATACTCATGTAATGTGTTCACTTCATTTTAGAAGTGGGAGACAGATGTGAGTGAACTTAGTCTTGTAGAGAGCGTATTTTCAGTTTGGTCAAGGGCTGTAACCGTGTCCACTAAAATACAAGAGAAAACTTTGATATCTCGTGTGTCTACCTTTCTCTTTGTAGCTTGTGTTCTCATATAAACTACCGGTTTGCATTCTAGCTTGGATTCCGCACTTGCTAGTGTGTTAAACATAACAAGGATAAGGTTTAACCTCAACCTCCGGGGGACCTACAAATTTGAGCTCATTTCATCCTGAAAATACAAAAGGAAGACAAAAACACTCTTTTTCCAACATTAGTACTTAAAAAGGGTTAGTTTTATGCCTCATTTGATGTAATTTATATGTTGCATTTTACACACATCAAATACCCCCACACTTGAACTTTTGCTTGTCCTCAAGCAAAACTCTTTAATATGTGGCTTACACTCCCAAATGGAATGGGTAGAAGAGAAGGTTTTTGGCTTGTCATAGAGTGTCGGGAATCCAAGATCTTTTTGGGTTTTATTTTTATTTATTTACAATCCTATTCGTTATGATTTATTTAGAACGTTTCATAAGAGAAACTACTTATTTGGGCATAGCATGCCTTTTTTAAAATTTCCTTTATATACAAGTTCACATACCTCACGGGGAATCACTCAACACTCGGCAAAAGGTGTATTTTTTTAGTGAATCACTCGAGGGTGGCATGGAACTTATTCCTACCATAAGCTTGCCAAGCAATCAATCCTCCTCCTTTTTAACTTTATACCTTTGTAAATATCAAGAGGGCTTTTTGGGTGAAGGGTTAGGCTTGGGCTAAAGGTGGGTGGTTGGGTTAGTGGTTAGTAAAAGGGCGAAAAGGCGTAAAAAGCATCGGTTTTCGTAAAACACTTTGTTTTATTGACTTTTTATTTCGAAGTATTTCTCCAAACAAGATTTTTGTTTTGATAGCTTTGTTTGTTTATTTCTAACTTCATCCTCATTTTTTTTTGTCACACGAAAACCGAGCTTGTTACTAAAATAAAGGGTGAAAATAAAAAGGGTTTTTGGTGGGTAGAAAGGGTTTTTAGGGAAAAGAAATGAAAGGTTTAGGCTCAAAGGGGGTTAACTAGGGGGATTTTGGGTAGGTGGTAAAAAAAATGAAAAACAATGGTGTAGAAAAAAAATGGGTTAGTCCTAATGCCTCCATCATTTACTTACTTGGGTTTAAGTTGGTAAGGACCGGGAATGAATCGTCGTGGCAAGTTCTAGAGTCGTAAGAACCAAGTGGCTATTCACACAAGAAACGAAAAATGAGCATTTAGTCAAAAGATGTAAATTTTGTATGCTCAATAAAGGCTCAAAACTCACTTTTGTGGGAATGGGTTTTTATGTGATCAAGTATATATAATCAAATTTTAACTAAGCTTGTCATGTCGTTTCATAATTTTCGTATGTTGGTTCTTGTTATCACGACGCTCTCAGTTGTAAATTTGTAAAAATATAACCTTATTAATCTTAGGATTCCAACTTAAACTTTAGACAAATAAAAAAAATTGAAAATTTTTGAAAAAAATTTGGGGTGTTTAGCGGTTCCAATAGAGTTTTGTGTAAGGCTTGTTAATAGGACTTGCAAAATTTCAAGGTTTTAGCTTCCCCCCCCCCCCCACACACTTAAATTACACATTGTCCTCAATGTGTCCCAAAAATAAATTTTTAGGTTGATTGGATGTGTAATATGGTGTTAAAAAGCAAAGATTTATGTTACTGGCAGTCTGGACACGGCCCCGTGGGGACCGGACACGGCCCCGTGTTCAGGTGCCAGTAACAAAAATTAAAGAAATGAGACAGAAGCCTGGACACGGGGGCGTGTCTGGTGAACACGGCCCGTGTCCAGTTACCTGAACTGAGCATTTTCTGCAGGGGGTTCAGCACGGGGCCGTGTTGGTTGGACACGGCCCGTGTTGAGCCTTCTGTAATGGAGAAATTTATGTCGGGTTGCCTTGTTCTTGTGCATGGGGCCATTTTTCTCGTTTCCCTTTTCATCCTTTACCACCATGAGTGTGTCTTATTCCTGCAAAATAAAACTAAAAGATTAAACTAAACTAAGGATAGTTCCGCGGAATGCCTCCGTGGTGCGCCACGTTTATAAGGGTCCTTGGCTAGACCCAATGTGAGGTTATATGTTTTCTGAGTGGGATGTTTGGCATCCCATGTTACACCGTCGGAGAGCCGCATCCAAACTTGAATCAATAACCTTCATGTAGTTGACCGGGTCGTCGTCTTCTATTCTCTTCCCAACTCCGAATTTTACTTCATCATCCTCGTACCTCAAGGTGAGCGTTCCATCATTCATATCTACCATTGCTTGTGCGGTGGCAAGAAATGGTCTCCCTAGTATGAGGGGGACCTCGGTGTCTTCCTCCATATCGAGTATGACAAAGTCGGCCGGATAGACGAATTTGCTTACCTTTACCAGGACATTTTCGATGACACCTTGCGGGAATTTGACGGATCGATCCGCAAGTTGTATGCTCATTTTTGTAGGACTCGTTGTTCCTAGGCCGAGTCTTTTTAACATTGATGAGGGCATGAGGTTAATGCTAGCCCCAAGATCGGCTAGTGCATTACGAACGGGGGAATCCCCGATTGAGCAGGGAATCGTGAAGCTTCCGGGATCGATTTTCTTTTGGGGAAGTTTATTGAGTACGAGAGCAAAGCATTCTTCGCCTAAGTTAACTAATTGCAAAGTTCCAATTTTCTTTTTATGAGTGAGGAAGTCCCTCATGAACTTAGAGTATTTGGGCATTTGGGTTAGGACATCAATAAAAGGAATATTGACATGCAATTGTTTTAACAGACTTTCGAATTTTGCGAATTGCTCATTGGTCTTTTGACGAATTAACCTACCGGGGTACGGAACTCGAGGAGCCTTGGCAGGCTCTGATGACGGAGGGGAGTTCTTTTCCTGTATAGGCGGGGGTATAATTTCTTCTGTTGGCGGTGGCGCCTCCGCAGGCCCCACGGTGCGGTTTCGTAACGTGATGAGATGAACTTGCGCTTTTGGGTTTGTTTCGGTATTGCTTGGTAATGCACCTTGTGGTCTCTCAGAAAAATTTTGAGCTAGTTGATTTAATTGTTTTTCTATGTTTTGAATACTAGCTTGTTGATTTCTAAAATTTGACTCTAATTGTAGAAACTTTCCGAGTTTTTATTTTCAGTGTCGGAGATGAGGCGAGATACAGTATCTTCAAGCCTTTCTCGTCCACCTTGTTGAGTGAAATTTTGTGACTCGTTTCTTGGTTGTTGAAAGTTTGTTCGTTGGGTTTGTTGGTTACTACTATTGCCGGGCTCTCTCCAACCATGGTTTGGGTAGCTTCGCCATCCTTGGTTGTAGGTGCCCGTTGGAAGACCCGACTGCCTAGGTCTATTATCAATGTAGCTTACCGACTCTTGTTGATCTTCCGTTTCTTTCATACAACTCCAATTTTCATGTGGCCCACCACTCCCTTCACAAGCCATAACTGAGACTGTTTTTGTCATTTCTAATTTTTTTATTTTTGAAGAAAGGGCCTCGATTTGGGCTTGCAAAGAAGTGCTTTCATCAACCTTATGGGCACCCGGGGCAATAGATTTATTGCCTCGGGGAGTGTGCCACTGAAAATTGGTTTGAGCAATTTCATCAATTTGGTTATATATTTCATGCGGGCGGCGATTACCTAAAAGTCCCCCGGAGCTAGAGTCAAGTGTCTGCCTTGTGTGTGGCAACAATCCATTATTGAAAGTGGATACTTGTTGCCATATCGCAAGGCCATGATGTGGACACTTGCGTAATAGTTCCTTGAACCTTTCCCAAGTTTCATATAAGGATTCCCCGTCCTCTTGTGAATATGTATTAATTTCAGTCATTAATTTAGCCGTTTTAGCGGGAGGGAAATACTTATATAGAAATTTTTGGGCTAGTTTATCCCAGGTGTTTACCGATCCAGCTGGGAGGCCGTTGAGCCAAGCTTTCGCTCGGTCTTTTAGTGAAAAAGGAAACATTCGGAGGCGGATGGCGTCATTTGATGCTCCATTGATCCGAAAGGTATCACATATTTCTATGAAATTAGTAATATGTAGATGGGGATCCTCGTCCGCAAGCCCATGGAAGGTTGTGGAGTTTTGGAGCATTTGTGTCAAATGTGGCCGAAGTTCGAAGTTATTGGCTTCAACATTCGGTGCATTGATAGCGGCGCCTAGGTTACCTACGGTGGGTCGTAGATAATCCATGACGGTACGTTGGTCCGCCATGGGTGGATTCCCCGAAACTTTCTCTTGGTTTTTAGCTTTTAGTCTTTTTCTGAGAAAGCGTTCGGGTTCTTCTAGAGGTTCTTTTATGTCCTTATTAGAACTGGAGCTCATACACTACGTAAGATGGCGTCTGGTTCCAAGTCCTGCAATAAAAACAGAAAAGAATGCTGGTCAGAAGGTTCACCACGGCCCCGTGCTCAACGAACACGGCCCGTGGTCGGAGTTACAGTGATTGTTTTCCAGATCCCAGTTACTGGAAAGTTGGATACGACCCCGTGTTGCACCGACACGGCCCCGTGTTCAGCCTTCTGTAACTTGGAAAACTAAAAACTGCCAGTAACGATGCTGGGCACGGCCCGTGTCCGACCAGGCACGGCCCGTGCTGAGCTCTGCAGAAGCTGAAAAACTAAGAAAATCAAAAAAAAATTAAAAAGAAAAAATAAAAATATGATTAGGCCGTTGATTCCTAACTTTCTTAAAATCCTTGTGTCCCCGGCAACGGCGCCAAAAACTTGATGCGTGTTAGCGTGTATATGTTTTTAGATATATATTTAAGCCCTTTTTACACTTTTAGCCAAGTTTTAAATTTATAAAACACGATATTTACTAACACTAAGCACACATATGGGCAAGTGCACCCATCGTGGACGTAGTATAGTGTTGGTAAGATGCCGAGGTCGTCCAAGGACACAAGAGCTTTTAGTACCGGTTTATCCTCAACGTCTAATCAAATTAAAAAGTTAGAAAAGGTTTTTAAACTAAGAAAAGAAAAACCAACTAAATGCTGAAAAATAAAATAAAAATAAAAACAGATAGACAAGATGAATCACTTGGATCCGACTCGTGTATTAGTATAACCTTTGATTATTTTCGCACTTTTGCACTTGTAGAAGAGATTATCTTAGTTATTGTAGTAGGCCCCTCTTTTGAAGGCGACGTTACCCTCAACCCAGTAGTTTGAGTCAGCAAGGATACAATCCTAAAGGGTCAAATTATTGAAAGATAATGAATTAAGTTATTAATGCAAATTATGGTAGGCCCCGCTTTTGGCGGTGACGTTACCCTCGGCTAAGTAGTCTGAGTCAGCAGGGATACAGTCCTAAATAGCCGGGTTATAGTATTGATAGTAGTTAACTTATGAGGGGGTCGAAGAGTTTGGATCCCCGCCATCCAATACCTATGGGCATTGAAGGAGATCCTACCAAAAATAGACCCAGGTCCCTTGCAGGACCTCTAAACGCTGAACAAGGGCAAGACCCTTACCAAACCGTTCTCTTAACCCCCGACCAGGTAGCCAACATACCTCCATATAGACCGTGGAGATATGAATGGTGAAAATCTTTTATTTTATATAGACGGTAAAATAATGCCAAGACACCACGAACAAACGATAAGGAAAGATCACCTTCAACATAAGTAACTAGTTATTAAAGTCATTAATACAAAACCAAATAAAAAGTGCAAAAGATTAAAAATAAAAAGTATTATACTAAACACTTGTCTTCACCAAGTGATGTAAGAGACTTAGGCAAACATGGCCTTGATTGCCAAGAACTCTTACGATCAATCTTGGATCCCGAGACGACTCACACACTCTATGATGGACAATGGATGATGGTGGTGGATGATGGTGTTATGGTGGTGGTGGGTGGTGGATGAAGTGTGAGAGAGGTGGTATGCCAAGGGATGAGTTGAAATGAAGCCAAGCACTCCTATTTATAGGATAAACAGAAGGCTGGGCACAGCCCCGTGTCCGCTGGACACGCCCCCGTGCCCGTCTGACACTATCTCTCTTCATTAATTGTAATTCGCAATTACAATTAATGCGCCTGCTGTACTTTCGCCACGCCCCCGTGCTCACTGGACACGGCCCCGTGGTGGGCAATAGAAGCTTCTATAGGTTTGTCTTTTCTGCTGCTTCTTGGACACGGCCCCGTGCTGGCTGAGCACGGGGCGTGTTCAGTCTTCTGACTTCTCTTTTTTGCTTGGGAGGATGCCGTTGAGGGGTCGGGCAATCCACTTTTGTTCCTTTTCTTGTATTTATGTTAGATTTAGCTGTCTTTTTGCTTCTTTTGTGAATTTGAGCTCATTTCATCCTGAAAATACAAAAGGAAGACAAAAACACTCTTTTTCCAACATTAGTACTTAAAATGGGTTAGTTTTATGCCTCATTTGATGTAATTTATATGTTGCATTTTACACACATCAAATACCCCCACACTTGAACTTTTGCTTGTCCTCAAGCAAAACTCTTTAATATGTGGCTTACACTCCCTTATGGAATGGGTAGAAGAGAAGGTTTTTGGCTTGCCATGGAGTGTCGGGAATCCAAGATCTTTTTGGGTTTTATTTTTATTTATTTACAATCCTATTCGTTATGATTTATTTAGAACGTTTCATAAGAGAAATTACTTATTTGGGCATAGCATGCCTTTTTTAAAATTTCCTTTATATACAAGTTCACATACCTCACGGGGAATCACTCAACACTCGGCCGAAGGTGTATTTTTTTAGTGAATCACTCGAGGGCGGCATGGAACTTATTCCTACCATAAGCTTGCCAAGCAATCAATCCTCCTCCTTTTTAACTTTATACCTTTGTAAATATCAAGAGGGCTTTTTGGGTGAAGGGTTAGGCTGGGGCTAAAGGTGGGTGGTTGGGTTAGTGGTTAGTAAAAGGGCGAAAAGGCGTAAAAAGCGTCGGTTTTCGTAAAACACTTTGTTTTATTGACTTTTTATTTCGAAGTATTTCTCCAAACAAGCTTTTTGTTTTGATAGCTTTGTTTGTTTATTTCTAACTTCATCCTCATTTTTTTTTGTCACATGAAAAGTGAGCTTGTTACTAAAATAAAGGGTGAAAATAAAAAGGGTTTTTGGTGGGTAGAAAGGGTTTTTAGGGAAAAGAAATGAAAGGTTTAGGCTCAAAGGGGGTTAACTAGGGGGATTTTGGGTAGGTGGTAAAAAAAATGAAAAATAATGGTGTAGAAAAAAAATGGGTTAGTCCTAATGCCTCCATCATTTACTTACTTTGGTTTAAGTTGGTAAGGACCGGGAATGAATCGTCGTGGCAAGTTCTAGAGTCGTAAGAACCAAGCGGCTATTCACACAAGAAACGAAAAATGAGCATTTAGTCAAAAGATGTAAATTTTGTATGCTCAATAAAGGCTCAAAATTCACTTTTGTGGGAATGGGTTCTTATGTGATCAAGTATATATAATCAAATTTTAACTAAGCTTGTCATGCCGTTTCATAATTTTCTTATGTTGGTTCTTGTTATCACGACGCTCTCAGTTGTAAATTTGTAAAAATATAACCTTATCAATCTTAGGATTCCAACTTAAACTTTAGACAAATAAAAAATAAATTTCAAGGTTTTAGCTTCCCCCACACTTAAATTACACATTGTCCTCAATGTGTCCCAAAAATAAATTTTTAGGTTGATTGGATGTGTAATATGGTGTTAAAAAGAAAAGATTTATGTTACTGGCAGTCTGGACACGGCCCCGTGGGGACCGGACACGGCCCCGTGTTCAGGTGCCAGTAACAAAAATTAAAGAAATGAGACAGAAGCCTGGACACGTGGGCGTGTCTGGTGAACACGGCCCGTGTCCTGTTACCTGAACTGGGCATTTTCTGCAGGGGGTTCAGCACGGGGCCGTGTTGGTTGGACACGGCCCGTGTTGAGCCTTCTGTAATGGAGAAATTTGTGTCGGGTTGCCTTGTTCTTGTGCATGGGGCCATTTTTCTCGTTTCCCTTTTCATCCTTTACCACCATGAGTGTGTCTTATTCCTGCAAAATAAAACTAAAAGATTAAACTAAACTAAGGATAGTTCCGCGGAATGCCTCCGTGGTGCGCCACATTTATAAGGGTCCTTGGCTAGACCCAATGTGAGGTTATATGTTTTCTGAGTGGGATGTTTGGCATCCCATGTTACACCGTCGGAGAGCCGCATCCAAACTTGAATCAATAACCTTCATGTAGTTGACCGGGTCGTCGTCTTCTATTCTCTTCCCAACTCCGAATTTTACTTCATCATCCTCGTACCTCAAGGTGAGCGTTCCATCATTCATATCTACCATTGCTTGTGCGGTGGCAAGAAATGGTCTCCCTAGTATGAGGAGGACCTCGGTGTCTTCCTCCATATCGAGTATGACAAAGTCGGCCGGATAGACGAATTTGCTTACCTTTACCAGGACATTTTCGATGACACCTTGCGGGAATTTGACGGATCGATCCGCAAGTTGTATGCTCATTTTTGTAGGACTCGTTGTTCCTAGGCCGAGTCTTTTAAACATTGATGAGGGCATGAGGTTAATGCTAGCCCCAAGATCGGTTAGTGCATTACGAACGGGGGAATCCCCGATTGAGCAGGGGATCGTGAAGCTTCCGGGATCGATTTTCTTTTGGGGAAGTTTGTTGAGTACGAGAGCAGAGCATTCTTCGCCTAAGTTAACTAATTGCAAAGTTTCAATTTTCTTTTTATGAGTGAGGAAGTCCCTCATGAACTTAGAGTATTTGGGCATTTGGGATAGGACATCAATAAAAGGAATATTGACATGCAATTGTTTTAACAGACTTTCGAATTTTGCGAATTGCTCATTGGTCTTTTGACGAATAACCTACCGGGGTACGGAACTCGAGGAGCCTTGGCAGGCTCTGATGACGGAGGGGAGTTCTTTTCCTGTAGAGGCGGGGGTATAAATTCTTCTGTTGGCGGTGGCGCCTCCGCAGGCCCCACGGTGCGGTTTCGTAACGTGATGAGATGAACTTGCGCTTTTGGGTTTGTTTCGGTATTGCTTGGTAATGCACCTTGTGGTCTCTCGGAAAAATTTTGAGCTAGTTGATTTAATTGTTTTTCTATGTTTTGAATACTAGCTTGTTGATTTCTAAAATTTGACTCTAATTGTTGAAACCTTTCCGAGTTTTTCTTTTCAGTGTTGGAGATGAGGCGAGATATAGTATCTTCAAGCCTTTCTCGTCCACCTTGTTAAGTGAAATTTTGTGACTCGTTTCTTGGTTGTTGAAAGTTTGTTCGTTGGGTTTGTTGGTTACTACTATTGTCGGGCTCTCTCCAACCAAGGTTTGGGTGGCTTCACCATCCTTGGTTGTAGGTGCCCGTTGGAGGACCCGACGGCCTAGGTCTATTATCAATGTAGCTTACCGACTCTTGTTGATCTTCCGTTTCTTTCATACAACTCCAATTTTCATGTGACCCACCACTCCCTACACAAGCCATAACCGAGACTGTTTTTGTCATTTCTAATTTTTTTATTTTTGAAGAAAGGGCCTCGATTTGGGCGTGCAAAGAAGTGCTTTCATCAACCTTATGGGCGCCCGGGGCAATAGATTTATTGCCTCGGGGAGTGTGTGTCACACCCCCAAAATCCACACGCGGAGTACTACCGCTTGGGAGCGTGACTGACCAGGATCAAGCCACCAATCATATAGAACAATGTATATAGTAAAAGTAAATGTCATTAAACCAAACCCATCCATATGAAAGGTGTTTAAAACATAAGTAATAGTTCAACGTTTAGCGGAAGCAAATAAGTAAAGCCCAATCATAAATAAGTATGTAATGTCATAACGTTCAATCATAGCATTCACGATCCTTGTCCACAACGACTTGCTCCTCCCTGTGCAAGCTCCATATGTACCTAAGGTCCTGCAAGGCATGCAGCAGAGAGTCAACAACTAGTTGAGCGAGTTCACAGAAGTAAGTTCGTAGTAGTAATTCGTATGTTCATTTAGTGGGGGCTTCCCACGTATGCATGTACTAATAGTGGGGGTTTCCCATGATAATATTTATTACTAATGGGGGTTTCCCATGTTTATCCTTACTAGACTATTGTAACCATGTGTTCTTCTTAATCCGAGAACAGGAATACATACAAGGTCACGTAGGTTTTACGTGAGTGCCCTTCCCCGAGGACAGTGGTTCGCGTGGGGTTTACGTAGGTTTTACGTAAGTGTCCTTCCGACCCGGAAGACAGTAGTAGGTATGAGTTTACGTAGGTTTTACGTAAGTGTCCTCCCGACCCGGGAGACAGTGGTAGATACTAATTTACGTAGGTTTTACGTAAGTTTCCTGACTAACCTGAGGACGATGGTATATAGTCTAGCAATAGTGTAAGTACGAGTAATTATCCAATTCAAATCTTCCCAACCCAATTCCCAACCCGGGAATCCCATGCCTTGGCTGTGTGAACTCACCTTGGTTTGCTCGGTATGCTAAACTATGTGCTCGCAAACAATCAATCAATCAATCAAGGCCTAAGGTAATGCATTTACACACAGTCAGTTCATGTTGGTCAAGTTTCACATACAATCTATGTCACAAAGTGCTTCACAGTTAATCTCATGTATCGTATAAGCAGTTAATCAATTTCATATCATTCATACTTCACATCAGAGTCTTTCACAGTTTATTCTAATATCTTTATCCGATAATACACTTAACTGAGTTAGTATGCTTAACTGGATTAACAGAAATTTGGGTCATGCATCTTTACTATAATTCGGACTATTCATTATATCACGAAGTCGAACTACATGTAAACATAAGACTCGGATCACACATGGAATATCACAACTCAGACCACATCAAACTACAAAAGCTCGGACAAGGCATCAACATAAAAACTCGGACCTTATAGGCTTCACAATATCGGACCTTGTATCATACTTACAAAAGTCGGACTTATATAATCAAGTAAAAGTCGGACATGTTTAACTTAACAAAAGTCGGACATGTTTACATACATTAAAGGTCGGACTTCATGTGTTTGTTCACAAAGTCGGACAAGATCATAAGCACAACTTCGGACCTTGTTCATTATCATAAAAGTCGGACAACATATACAAGCAAAACTCGGACAACCTATTACCCCTTTAAAATTCGGACCATGCGCATGTATATCAATAAAAGTCGGACAAGGCATAGATATTTACCAACCTGACTAATTTATTACCCCCTCTAGGTATCAAGTATCACCAATATACAAAACGATTAATAGCTTAACAGTCCAAAAAAAACCCTCCTATAAGCATTCGGTCCAATAGCAATCAAAAGCACTTTCATTATTTCCATATTAAAAGGCATCTGACATACAATTTATGTTTTAAATTGGTCCAATCAGATTCAATTTCATTCTTTCAATACATGAAATAGACTCTTATTGGACCCATAGACCATCTCGATTTCACTGTTAGGCAACCTCCAAAATTCTGTTTATCAAATGATATTATTGGACCACCATACATAACACCATCATCACATGCAAAACAATCATTAATGTTTGATCTGATCACACATATGCCGCCACTTTCCTTCATGGTTATCACTTACATTACATAACCCACTATTGCATCTTGACTTTATTATCATTATTGGGATCGAACATGCTGCCACATAACACTAAATCATTGATAACCATAACAGAAACATTGGACATCTACTCAAATAATATATGATCGCATACCCATCAGGAGTAAATATAACCAACAATACACGAAGATCTAGTTATGCATCAGTCATCATTCACTTTACTATTATCCTTACCACACCACATTAATCATGAATAGACACAATACAATCGATCATTAAAAGCAACAAATGGATTAACAATATAACTTACTAACCGAATGCAAGTGTATAGATTGAAGAGGTCACAGGGTTTCGATGAGAAGGGCTCCACTGCTGTAATGATTATATGAGCATAGGGTTTGCAATGAGTTGTGGAATTATGAGTTGGTTAGACCTAAATAATAGATGGGGGTGGGCTCGATGTGGGCCTGTGGCAACATAAAAAGGCCATATACAACAGTTTGATGAACACTTGATAACCAAACACTACTTGGCCGAAAGCCCACTTTGATTTTGCTGGCCATTGCTTGGACGAACACACTCTCGTGTTTTCGGCTAAGTGTGATTTCATGGGTGACGGTGTGCTTGGCATGATTTAATTAAACAACAGAATAGTAATTCTAAATATAATACTAACCTTCACTTCAAATATAATGCACACCACATTTAAAATATATCACTCACAGTACGATTTAACATATTACAACGTGTACAGTTGTGAAACAAACAAGTCGTGTCAACAAACAATCAAAACAATTAACGTGCAATAGTGCGAAGATGGAATCTTGGAAACTTGAGTTGTCACATTATCCCCAACCTGAAAGAAATTTCATCCCAAAATTTAGCACGTAATTACCGAGGAAGCTAGTTGTGTTGCGTTGTTTCCTGTTTTTCCTGGGGTGTCACATCACCCCCCCATTGATTTGGAATTTCATCCCAAAATTCTGTAGTAGCTTCAGCCTCAGTAGTGGTTGCACTGTTTCCGAATAACTGGGGATACTTGAGTTTCATTTGATCTTCTCGTTCCCAGGTGAACTCTGGGCCACGACGGGAGTTCAAACGAACTCGAACAAGAGGGATTCTAGTGTTCTTGAGGACCTTAACATCCCGGTCCGTGATTTCAACTGGTTCCTCGACGAACTGCAACCGCTCGTCGATAGTGAGTTCCTTAAAAGGAACTATGAGGGTCTCATCTGACAGACACTTCTTCAGATTCGACACGTGGAAGACATTGTGAACTGCACCGAGTTCAGCTGGTAGGTTTAGTCTGTAGGCCACTTTGCCTATTCTTTCAGTGATTTCGAACGGTCCAACATACCGCGGATTGAGTTTGCCTTGTTTACCAAAATGAACCACACCCTTCCAGGGTGAGACTTTGAGTAGTACTCGATCCCCAACTTGGAACTCGAGCGGTTTTCTACGTTTATCAGCGTAGCTTTTCTGACGGTCGCGAGCTGCCGCCATGCGTTGTCATATCTGGGCAATTTGTTCAGTAGCATCAACTACCATTTCTGGATCTGTAATCTGACTATCCCCCACCTCTGCCCAACAGAGAGGTGACCGGCATTTACGTCCGTACAATGCCTCGAATGGAGCGGCTTGTATGCTGGTGTGGTAACTGTTATTGTACGAAAACTCCACTAACGGGAGGTGCTTTTCCCAGCTGTTGCCGAAATCGATGACACATGCCCGAAGCATGTCTTCTAGAGTTTGAATCGTGCGCTCAGACTTCCCATCCGTCTGAGGGTGGTAAGCCGTGCTCATATCTAACCGAGAGCCAAAAGCCTTATGCATTGCTTGCCATAGTTCTGACGTGAATCGTGCATCACGATCCGAAATGATAGAGGTGGGCACCCCGTGCCTTGAGACTACTTCTTTCAAGTATATATCTGCTAGTGTGGAAAACTTGTCTGTTTCTTTGATTGCCAGGAAATGAGCAGACTTGGTGAGTCGATCCATGATCACCCAAATAGTATCGTTCCCACGCTGAGATCTAGGTAGGCTTGTAACAAAATCCATGGAAATTTCCTCTCATTTCCACTGTGGTATCTTTGGTTGCTGAAGTAAGCCTGCTGGTTTCTGATACTCTGCCTTGACTCTTGCACAGGTCAAGCACTTGCTGACATAGGTAGCGATGTGGGCCTTCATGCTAGGCCACCAATACGTAGTTCTGATGTCGTGGTACATTTTTTTCCGACCCTGGATGTACCGAGTATCGTGATTTGTGAGCTTCATCCATCACCAGCTCATGTAAGTCGCCAAAAAGTGGGACCCAAATACGCCCTGTTACATAGTAGGCGCCATCTTCCTTCTGTTCTAATCGTTGCCTTGAGCCGCGTAGGGCTTCAGCCCTGACGTTTTCTAGTTTCAATGCTTCCACCTGAGCATCTCGTATCTGTGCAGGAAGATCAGACTGAATAGTGAGCTGTAAAGCTCGTACACGCCTAGGTAGAATGTCTTTTCTACTAAGAGCGTCAGCCACAACATTGGCTTTGCCTGGATGGTACTTGATGGCGCATTCGTAATCATTAAGTAACTCGACCCATCGTCGTTGACGCATGTTCAATTCCTTCTGCTTGAAGATATGCTCGAGACTCCTGTGATCGGTGTAAATTGTGCACTTGGTACCGTACAGGTAGTGTCGCCATATCTTGAGCGCGAAAACAACAGCTCCCAGCTCTAAATCGTGCGTCGTGTAGTTCCGTTCATGAACTTTGAGTTGACGAGAAGCGTAGGCAATAACTTTATCCCGTTGCATCAATACACAACCAAGCCCCTGTATCGATGCGTCACAATAGACCACAAAATCATCCGTGCCCTCTGGCAATGAGAGAATAGGTGCGCTGCATAGTCTATCCTTCATGTACTGAAAAGCCGTTTCTTGTGTATTACCCCATCGATAGGTAACACCTTTCTGTGTCAACATTGTAAGCGGTTGTGCAATCTTTGAGAAGTCTTTAATAAATCGCCTGTAATACCCCGCCAAACCCAAGAATTGGCGTATTTCCGTTGGTGTACGCGGTGCAGGCCAGTTCCGTATCGAATCTACCTTAGATGGATCAACATGAATCCCATCCCTGTTCACCACATGGCCTAAGAAGTGGACTTCACGAAGCCAGAAGTCGCATTTTGAAAACTTGGCGTACAGTTGTTCTTTTCGAAGTAGTTCCAAGATAAGACGTAAGTGCTGCTCGTGTTCCTCCCGACTCTTGGAGTAGATCAGAATGTCATCGATGAATACTATGACGAACTTGTCTAGATAAGGTTTACACACCCTGTTCATAAGATCCATGAAAATTGCAGGCGCGTTCGTTAGCCCGAATGGCATGACTAGAAACTCGTAGTGACCGTAGCGAGTTCTGAATTCTGTTTTAGAGACGTCCTCATCCCGGACTCTCAGCTGATATTAACCTGACCTCAGATCAATCTTGGAGTAGTAGCTCGACCCTTGCAACTGGTCGAATAAGTCGTCAATACGTGGAAGAGGGGAGCGATTCTTCACTATCACTTTGTTCAGTTCACGGTAGTCGATGCACATCCTGAAAGTACCGTCTTTCTTTTTCACAAATAATACTGGAGCTCCCCAAGGCGAAGAGCTTGGACGAATGAAGCCCTTTTCCAAGAGCTCTTGTAGCTGCTTTGACAGTTCTTCCAGTTCAGTTGGAGCTAAACGATACGGTGCGCGGGCTATAGGTGCTGCTCCTGGAGCTAGCTCGACTTGAAACTCGACCTGGCGATGAGGCGGTAGTCCAGGTAAATCTTCAGGAAACACTTGAGGGAATTCGCGTACCACAGGAATATCCTCTATTCTTTTCTCTTTCGTTGATGCATCAGTAACTAGTGCCAAAATGGCAGTGTGCCCCTTTCGTAAACACTTTTGGGCCTTCAGGAAGGAGATGATGCCAACCACAGCACCACTCTTGTCGCCTTGAACTTCGAGAGGTTCTTTACCAGAACGAGGAATACGGATGATCTTCTCTTTACATATGATCTCTGCTTGCTGCTTGGATAACCAATCCATACCAACGACGATGTCGAAACTACCCAGAACTATAGGAATGAGGTCGATGGAGAAAGTCTGACCAGCGAGGATAAGATTACAACCCTGAACTATGTGTGTGGCCTCTAGACTTTTTCTGTTAGCTAACTCTACGACATGTTTGGTGTTTAAGGGAGTGGGTGCACGTTTTAACATTTGACTGACATTAAGAGACACATAACTTGTATCCGCACCCGAATCAAACAAAACAGTAACGTAAAAGTCGTCGAGAAGAAACTTACCCATGACTACGTTAGGATCGTTCCTTGCGTCACCTCGACCCAACACAAAAGCACGACCCCTAGCTTCATTGTCGTTATTGTTCCCACCGTTGTTGTTACCATTGCCTTGGTTGTTGTTGTTGCGATTCTGGTTCTGGTTTAACTGGGGGCAATCACGCTTGAAATGACCTTCAGCCCCACACTGAAAACATCCCATGTTGCCCCGTTGTTGCTGCTGCTGCGGGTTTTGTGGAGCTGGTAATTGCAGTTGCTGGTTCTGATTCGCAGGCCGTGGACTCCTACAGTCTTTGGCCTCGCGACCCATCTTGAGACACCTTTGGCAACGACCCTTGTTGCACTGGCCGCTGTGATGCCTGTTACAGTTGTGACACTTGGGGTGAGATCCTTGATACCTTTTCTGCCTGTGACCACCAGAAGATTGCTGACCAGGACTCTGGTAGTGATCAGTCTTCTGCTGTTGAGCCTGAGACTGAACTGTTGCTGAACCCTTGCTAGAATCCCCCTCCCACTTTCTCTTGTTGTCACTGGGGGTAGTAGGAGTAACGGCTGATGTGGTAGCAGTAGTAGCGCTGATACGTTTGGGCAACTTGTTCTGTTCCACCGCCTGATCTGTGAGGCGACGAGCAAGACGCTGAATGTCTTGGATATTGTCGAGATTAGCCGATGTCACATGGCTCTGAATTTCTGATGCTAGACCCTTGAGGTACAACTCAATGCGCTTGATCGGAGGGTCCACCATGGTTGGACACAAGATGGCCAGTTCGTTCGACCGTTTCGTGTAAGCTTCGATTTCCGACCCTATCATTTTCAGATGGTAAAACTCATCTTCCAACTTGTGGATGTCATCCCGTGTGCAGTATTCCCTCTTGATAAGTTCCTTGAAATCGTTCCAAGGGGTGGCGTTAGCAGCTGCCAACCCTAAAATCTGAACTTGCGCGTTCCACCAAGTTAGCGCAATTCCTTCCAGCGTGCCAGTGGCGTACTTCACCCTGCGATCCTCAGGGCATTCACACATTTCAAATACCGACTCGAGCTTTTCGAACCAATGGAGTAGTCCCACTGCTCCCTCTGTGCCACTGAATGTGCAGACAGGTTTTGGGGCGTGTTGACCTATTGTGTACAAATAGGACAAAGTTAAAGACAAGAGTTAATGTAGGATCTAAAGATCCTAGTGTTAATCACACTCGCAGGGTATACTACCTGCTTGTGCAGCTGCAAATGCCGCAGCTACTTGTTCATTGATAAGAGCCGTCAACTGGGCTTGAGTCATGTTCACACGTCCAGACATGATCTTCATAGTAAAAGTAGAATAAGTGAGAATGGTTCGCGAGTAGTGCGATGACAGAAAAGTGTAAGCACATAGGTGTTCTCATGTAATAACGAATAGTAAACAATGTAATCTAAGCATACTGCGAGCAAAGTTCTATGTAATTCTAGCATGTAGGCAATAAACATAAACCTTATTACCTAGGAGGTTGAGTCTTGCACGTGGAGCGAAGCGTCGTTGTGGATCGTTGAGAGCACTGTTCTGGTTATAGTCTGGTTTTAATAAAAACGTTTTTCCCATATTAAAACCAAGTTCTCAATAACCAATGGCTCTGATACCAATCTGTCACACCCCCAAAATCCACACGCGGAGTACTACCGCTTGGGAGCGTGACTGACCAGGATCAAGCCACCAATCATATAGAACAATGTATATAGTAAAAGTAAATGTCATTAAACCAAACCCATCCATATGAAAGGTGTTTAAAACATAAGTAATAGTTCAACGTTTAGCGGAAGCAAATAAGTAAAGCCCAATCATAAATAAGTATGTAATGTCATAACGTTCAATCATAGCATTCACGATCCTTGTCCACAACGACTTGCTCCTCCCTGTGCAAGCTCCATATGTACCTAAGGTCCTGCAAGGCATGCAGCAGAGAGTCAACAACTAGTTGAGCGAGTTCACAGAAGTAAGTTCGTAGCAGTAATTCGTATGTTCATTTAGTGGGGGCTTCCCACGTATGCATGTACTAATAGTGGGGGTTTCCCATGATAATATTTATTACTAATGGGGATTTCCCATGTTTATCCTTACTAGACTATTGTAACCATGTGTTCTTCTTAATCCGAGAACAGGAATATTCCATATGTCACAAAGTGCTTGATAGTTAATCTCATGTATCGTATAAGCAGTTAATCAATTTCATATCATTCATACTTCACATCAGAGTCTTTCACAGTTTATTCTAATATCTTTATCCGATAATACACTTAACTGAGTTAGTATGCTTAACTGGATTAACAGAAATTTGGGTCATGCATCTTTACTATAATTCGGACTATTCATTATATCACGAAGTCGAACTACATGTAAACATAAGACTCGGATCACACATGGAATATCACAACTCAGACCACATCAAACTACAAAAGCTCGGACAAGGCATCAACATAAAAACTCGGACCTTATAGGCTTCACAATATCGGACCTTGTATCATACTTACAAAAGTCGGACTTATATAATCAAGTAAAAGTCGGACATGTTTAACTTAACAAAAGTTGGACATGTTTACATACATTAAAGGTCAGACTTCATGTGTTTGTTCACAAAGTCGGACAAGATCATAAGCACAACTTCGGACCTTGTTCATTATCATAAAAGTCGGACAACATATACAAGCAAAACTCGGACAACCTATTACCCCTTTAAAATTCGGACAATGTGCATGTATATCAATAAAAGTCGGACAAGGCATAGGTATTTACCAACCTGACTAATTTATTACCCCCTCTAGGTATCAAGTATCACCAATATACAAAACGATTAATAGCTTAACAATCCAAAAAAACCCTCCTATAAGCATTCGGTCCAATAGCAATCAAAAGCACTTTCATTATTTCCATATTAAAAGGCATCTGACATACAATTTATGTTTTTAATTGGTCCAATCAGATTCAATTTCATTCTTTCAATACATGAAATAAACTCTTATTGGACCCCATAGACCATCTCAATTTCACTGTTAGGCAACCTCCAAAATTCTGTTTATCAAATGATATTATTGGACCACCATACTTAACACTATCATCACATGCAAAACAATCATTAATGTTTGATCTGATCACACATATGCCGCCACTTTCCTTCATGGTTATCACTTACATTACATAACCCACTATTGCATCTTGACTTTATTATCATTATTGGGATCGAACATGCTGCCACATAACACTAAATCATTGATAACCATAACAGAAACATTGGACATCTACCCAAATAATATATGAACGCATACCCATCAGGAGTAAATATAACCAACAATACACGAAGATCTAGTTATGCATCAGTCATCATTCACTTTACTATTATCCTTACCACACCACATTAATCATGAATAGACACAATACAATCGATCATTAAAAGCAACAAATGGATTAACAATATAACTTACTAACCGAATGCAAGTGTATAGATTGAAGAGGTCACAGGGTTTCGATGAGAACGGCTCCACTGCCGTAATGATTATATTAGCGTAGGGTTTGCAATGAGTTGTGGAATTATGAGTTGGTTACACGTAAATAATAGATGGGGGTGGGCTCGATGTGGGCCTGTGGCAACATAAAAAGGCCATATACAACAGTTTGATGAACACTTGATAACCAAACACTACTGGGCCGAAAGCCCACTTTGATTTCGCTGGCCATTGCTTGGACGAACACACTCTCGTGTTTTCGGCTAAGTGTGATTTCATGGGTGACGGTGTGCTTGGCATGATTTAATTAAACAACAGAATAGTAATTCTAAATATAATACTAACCTTCACTTCAAATATAATGCACACCACATTTAAAACATATCACTCACAGTACGATTTAACATATTACAACGTGTACAGTTGTGAAACAAACAAGTCGTGTCAACAAACAATCAAAACAATTAACGTGCAATAGTGCGAAGATGGAATCTTGGAAACTTGAGTTGTCACAGTGTGCCACTGAAAATTGGTTTGAGCAATTTCCTCAATTTGGTTATATATTTCATGCGGGCGGCGATTACCTAAAAGTCCCCCGGAGCTAGAGTCAAGTGTCTGCCTTGTGTGTGGCAACAATCCATTATAGAAAGTGGATACTTGTTGCCATATCGCAAGGCCATGATGTGGACACTTGCGTAATAGTTCCTTGAACCTTTCCCAAGTTTCATATAAGGATTCCCCGTCCTCTTGTGAATATGTATTAATTTCAGTCATTAATTTAGCCGTTTTAGCGGGAGGGAAATACTTATATAGAAATTTCTGGGCTACTTCATCCCAGGTGTTTACCGATCCAGCTGGGAGGGCGTTGAGCCAAGCTTTCGCTCGGTCTTTTAGTGAAAAAGGAAACATTCGGAGGCAGATGGCGTCATTTGATGCTCCATTGATCCGAAAGGTATCACATATTTCTAAGAAATTAGTAATATGTAGATGGGGATCCTCGTCCGCAAGCCCATGGAAGGTTGCGGAGTTTTGGAGCATTTGTATCAAATGCGGCCGAAGTTCGAAGTTATTGGCTTCAACATTCGGTGCATTGATAGCGGCACCTAGGTTACCTACGGTGGGTCGTAGATAATCCATGACGGTACGTTGGTCCGCCATGGGTGGATTCCCCGAAACTTTCTCTTGGTTTTTAGCTTTTAGTCTTTTTCTGAGAAAGTGTTCGGGTTCTTCTAGAGGTTCTTTTATGTCCTTATTAGAACTGGAGCTCATACACTACGTAGGATGGTGTCTGGTTCCAAGTCCTGCAATAAAAACAGAAAAGAATGCTGGTCAGAAGGTTCACCACGGCCCCGTGCTCAACGAACACGGCCCGTAGTCGGAGTTACAGTGATTGTTTTCCTTATCCCAGTTACTGGAAAGTTGGACACGACCCCGTGTTGCACCGACACGGCCCCGTGTTCAGCCTTCTGTAACTTGGAAAACTAAAAACTGCCAGTAACGATGCTGGGCACGGCCCGTGTCCGACCAGGCACGGCCCGTGCTGAGCTCTGTAGAAGCAGAAAAACTAAGAAAATCAAAAAAAATTAAAATGAAAAAATAAAAATATGATTAGGCCGTTGATTCCTAACTTTCTTAAAATCCTTGTGTCCCCGGCAACGGCGCCAAAAACTTGATGCGTGTTAGCATGTACATATTTTTAGATATATATTTAAGCCCTTTTTACACTTTTAGCCAGGTTTTAAATTTCTAAAACACGATATTTACTAACACTAAACACACATATGGGCAAGTGCACCCATCGTGGACGTAGTATAGTGTTGATAAGATACCGAGGTCGTCCAAGGACACAAGAGCTTTTAGTACCGGTTTATCCTCAACGTCTAATCAAATCAAAAAGTTAGAAAAGGTTTTTAAACTAAGAAAATAAAAACTAACTAAATGCTGAAAAATAAAATAAAAATAAAAACAGATAGACAAGATGAATCACTTGGATCCGACTCGTGTATTAGTATAACCTTTGATTATTTTCGCACTTTTGCACTTGTTTAAGAGATTATCTTAGTTATTGTAGTAGGCCCCTCTTTTGAAGGCGACGTTACCCTCAACCCAGTAGTTTGAGTCAGCAAGGATACAATCCTAAAGGGTCGGATTATTGAAAGATAATGAATTAAGTTATTAATGCAAATTATGGTAGGCCCCGCTTTTGGCGGTGACATTACCCTCGGCTAAGTAGTCTGAGTCAGCAGGGATACAGTCCTAAATAGCCGGGTTATAGTATTAATAGTAGTTAACTTATGAGGGGGTCAAAGAGTTTGGATCCCCGCCATCCAATACCTATGGGCATTGAAGGAGATCCTACCAAAAATAGACCCAGGTCCCTTGCAGGACCTCTAAACGCTGAACAAGGGCAAGACCCTTACCAAACCGTTCCCTTAACACCCGACCAGGTAGCCAACATACCCCCATATAGACCGTGGAGATATGAATGGTGAAAATCTTTTATTTTATATAGACAGTAAAATAATGCCAAGACACCACGGACAAACAATAAGGAAAGATCACCTTCAACATAAGTAACTAGTTATTAAAGTCATTAATACAAAACCAAATAAAAAGTGCAAAAGATTAAAAATAAAAAGTATTATACTAAACACTTGTCTTCACCAAGTGATGTAAGAGACTTAGGCAAACATGGCCTTGATTGTCAAGAACTCCTACGATCAATCTTGGATCCCGAGACGACTCACACACTCTATGATGGACAATGGACAATGGATGATGGTGGTGGATGATGGTGTTATGGTGGTGGTGGGTGGTGGATGAAGTGTGAGAGAGGTGGTGTGCCAAGGGATGAGTTGAAATGAAGACAAGCACTCCTATTTATAGGCTGAACAGAAGGCTGGGCACAGCCCCGTGTCCGCTGGACACGCCCCCGTGCCCGTCTGACACTATCTCTCTTCATTAATTGTAATTCGCAATTACAATTAATGCGCCTGTTGTACTTTTGCCACGCCCCCGTGCTCACTGGACACGGCCCCGTGGTGGGCAATAGAAGCTTCTATAGGTTTGTCTTTTCTGCTGCTTCTTGGACACGGCCACGTGCTGGCTGAGCACGGGGCGTGTTCAGTCTTCTGACTTCTCTTTTTTGCTTGGGAGGATGCCGTTGAGGGGTCGGGCAATCCAGTTTTGTTCCTTTTCTTGTATTTATGTTAGATTTAGCTGTCTTTTTGCTTCTTTTGTGAATTTGAGCTCATTTCATCCTGAAAATACAAAAGGAAGACAAAAACACTCTTTTTCCAACATTAGTACTTAAAAAGGGTTAGTTTTATGCCTCATTTGATGTAATTTATATGTTGCATTTTACACACATCAGTTTCATTACGCGTGTATGCATATGAATAGTACTGAGGTAGATAACCATAAAACTAGATCAAATCTTATTCACATCAGGTGAATCCTAGGATGTATTTCGACAACAAGAACCCAATGGTTAAAAGGTATGTGTCCTAGCATTTGATGTCAAAGGACACGAGACGTATAGATGAATAATCTAGCGTAACTTAGTTAGCAGAGGTGTAACAAGGGAGTTTTGACCAATGGATTCTCAAACAATCGGTCACAATACACAAACGAGTTTTCACCAACCATAGCACCTGCTATATGAACTCAAAATTAACAACTTGAATACGAACATGTTTTTTCAACTTCCGAATAATTAAATGGCAAGGATTTGTGCTGACATACTTGGATCGCGAAAATACATCGAATGAAATACAAGCGAATCTGGTGTATCACTGTCTTGATTCATAGTTGCATCAGGAATGTTTAAATAACAAGTCAAACATAGTATATGTAGTTTTGTGTGAAACGATTGACCATGATTAGCACAAGCTACAAGTTTGTGAGGACACCACAAGGTGTCGTATCGACATAATTCAATAATAGCGGTGACTGAACAAGTTCACCATGTTTGAAACCAAATGAAAGTGTACTGAAACAATCTGAAGATTTGGTTTACACAATGTCGTAGAGTTTTCAGTTGGATACGGAGCATCAAAGAATCACTGTTTCCAATCGAAGGTGAAAAAGTAACAAGTACCGCAAAGCATTCGGTTGATAATGAAAGAATCGTTAGGAGGTACACCGTGATATAATATGAATCTATGTACCATCGTCTTAACACACAATTGTGCTTTAGTCGATAAACAAAACGGATTTAGGGCAAGTCAATGAATAAACAATTAATTTCATGTATGAGGTGCGTAACCAAATTAACGCAAGCTTCTATTTTGTGAAAGTATTACCGCAAAGTATCGAAATTAACAAACGATTTAGAGGAGCCGCAGACCAAGCAAGTCCACTACGGCTCGAAGCAAACGAACACTTGCAAAAATATTTGAATATGATGCTCCCAATACATCATATGACGTTTTAAATTGAATATGCGAAATGGATAAGTTCAAGCAATTGAACTTGGTTTTAGCGTAACCCGACAATAAACGTATGCACCAAAAAGGGAATCTCAGCATGATTACGAAGATAAACCATGAATGTAATATGAAGCAAAGGAAGTTTCAAGAAAGTGTGCTGACTTGATAACAAGGGAGTCAACAATTACAATAATGTAGGCCATTCGAATCACAAGTTAATAATTTTATTTAGTAAAATAATGTTTGAATTTTGGCGAAGCGCTTATTTGAAACAACACCATGTGCGTAACAAAGGGTGCATGCGTAACGTATGAGTTTTCAAGAAATGATACAATGAGTATTTGCTAACATGAAGAATTGATTCGCTCTCAGCGAAGAAAATTGACGCGGTGCAACTACCATTAAAGGGGGAGTAGGGATGCAAGCCTCTACTCGCTAGAAACAAAAGCGGAAATTTCAACAAAAGAAATTTGAGTACTTTCTGTTGGGTTAACATAAATGGCATAAATGGGAGGATAATGAAGTCTGCTTGAGTTAACAGGTGTGGTTCCAAAGTGACAACTTCTACGAGTTCTTGCCTGGGTTCCCAAAGGATTTAGCACAAGTTTTGAAAGTTTCGTATTCCGTGTGAAACTGTATCGTGCATTGCGTAGGAAACACAATTTTGTGTATGTCCAAAGTAAGTCATTGTCCCACAATCTCCCGGTATACTTTCTTCCTGAATTCCCACATAATGACGCTCAATCATCGATCTGTCTTAAAATAGTAGTTGGGTCCTTATAGTTAGTTAAATAAACAATTCGTTAATTCTCTTCAGGGGTTACCGACTCTTATTGGCTAGCTTGTTCAGCTCCTAGTAGTTGATGCTTATTTGAAAATCATCATCCTTCTACTTGACGAGCAGCATTGGTGTTACTCAAAACGGGTGGCTTGGTATGTTAACTTCCTTCTCTACCAACTACTGAAGTTATACTGCCGATCCTTGCATCGCCGAAGGTGTAAGTCGCTGGGGTGCATTGACTGTAAGCGCGACGTCTGGAAACAAATTGATGCGAAGTTTGACTTGTCGTTGGAGTGGTAGTTCAGACAAGCCTTCGGCTTCTTTGTCTGCGACATGAGCCGAGAAGGCAACACATTCAGTGCGCGAAATTCTCGTGCCTCCAAGCACTAGTAATTTGTAGAGGCGTATCCTACTTCATGAATCACGATTGCTTCATCGTTCGACATCGGGATGCGGATAACGATCTCCGCTTGGTTGCTCGACAATTGGTCCATCCTAGTTACCACGTCGAGGCTTCCCATTAACTAGTTCTATCGAGTGCAGGTTATATAACTTATCCTTACCATACCAATTATATTCTTAAATTCATGAGATACGAAGCTATGGTCGGCACTGGTATCAAATAACGTAGATGCAAAATTTTGGTTGACAGAGAACGTGCCAGCAACCACATCTGGATCGTGGCATGCTTCACGAGCTCCGATGTTGAGTGCTCCTTCATGGTCTTGGTTAATCTCCCTTGGGCAATCTTTTCGAAAGTGCCCCATGTCACCACAGTTAAAACACTCTTGTCTACGCTTTTGATTGTCATTATTTCCGTCCTGAAAGTTACTGTTGTCGTTTTTTACTTCGTGTTTTCTATTACCAACTTGACCTTGACTTCCACGTTTCTTACGGCGCCAGCACACCTCCTTGCAATGCCCCACTCTACCACAATTATCACACTTTTCATTTTTGCATTGCCCGGTATGATGACGTTGACATCCGTCGCACTTAGGTAGTTTACCCATGTACTCCTTTCCCTTTTTGGCCTTGTTCTTGTTATTCGCCCGATCACCTCCTTGGAATTCACTGAGCTTCCTTTTGTTCTTTCCAGATGACTCTACCGGAGTTTCCTTCTTCTCGTCGGGGGTTGAAAGTCTTTCCAATCTAAGTGCTTCCTTAGCGAGCGCCAGACTCATCATACTTGCAACAATAGTTGTTGGTGGCGTTGATGCTGTCATTAAGCTCAAGGCTTGAGGCGCCAGTTCCCAAATGGATTGCTCCATTCTCTCAATTCTAGTTCCACCAGGTATGGAACGACTTGCGACAAATCATGAAGCCTCTACACGTGCTCGAACACTTTTGGACCTTCCATCTTTAGCTTCCAGAATTCGTATTCCAGCTTTTGGATCTCCATCTGAGAACAATACTCCCTACACATCATTTCCTTCAACTAACTCCATGTTAACGCATATGCTGCAGTCTCGCCCATTACTCGAACCCGAAGGTTCCACCATAACAGAGCCTCATCTTGAAGCAATCCGGAAACGTATGGGACTTGTTGCTCTAGTGTACAACCGCTCATTCACACAACAGCATCCACACTCTCAACCCATTTTACAAAAGCTATGGCACCTCCAGTGCCACCGTAGTTCAAGGGTTTGCAGTCTAGAAATTGTTTGTAGGTACAACCTGTACCCAAGCAATCATCATCATAGTAAGTATTAGCAAAGCACATTGGGGATTTTCCAAACATGTTGTAATATGTCTTGGGTGACTTAAACATTACCGTTAGGTGGGTCATTCCTTGAGGTACCTTCGCTGCGTTTGTAGCGAAGAACCCCGTGCCGAGCTATGACTCGTGAGGCGTGCGCTTGCCATTCTGCCTCGGTCAGTCGAATGATCTCTTGATGAGACATCTTCTAGGAAGACGTTCGGGTTAGTTAGGTCTCGTCTATTCAGGGAATGTAAATAGTTGTTTGGAGATCATATGTATTTGCACGTAATAAATCATCGTATCAACACATCAAGCAACAGCATACTTATAGTATAAGCAAGTAAATGGAATCATGTCTAATGAGAGTATAACAAACAAACACGTATATCACAATCATAGCACATTCCCGTTATATTGGTAGCACGTTTAATGAGAACATTACAATTAGGCTTTCATTAAGCAGGTAAGCACATTGCATCATAATCATAGCATAAACAAGTAATTCAACAATGTATGTAATGAGAATGTTGCGATTGAGCTATCATATATCAAGACCACAAGTATAGTTTTACAAGTTTCACAATAGTATCATACATTAAAAGAGGCTAAGGGTCACATCACCCTTGTCCAAATCGTCTTTCAACTACAATAATCAAAAGTCAAAGTATGTGTAGGATCGGTTTCGCGACCTGAATGAGTCGTTCGGAAGAGCTCTAATCCGTTTCAGAGGCGGAAACTAAGAAACGAACTTGAAAACAGCTAGAAAATCACTTTAATCCTCTTTTTCATTCAATAAACAACGTCTACAATGAGAGGAAATACCGGCAGCACCTCGGTATCAAATTTCTGAATCGTTACAAATGACATCGTTTGAATGATATTTATACTAGTAGCTTATCCGTTTGAAACATGCTTCAAACGGTCACTCATTACTCAAACGGAAGGCCTTCAAACGGACGACATTCAAATGGCCAACTTAACTTTCAAACGGAAGCTTGTCTTCAAACGGCCAGCCTTCAATATTTTCATATTTTATCTCTAATCTGATCTGTAACGGATCCGAGACTCGACATAAGATGAAGACGACAGATGACTGCACCAACAGACTCCCCCTCAGATGTTGACGAGTCTGAAGTGTCGAGTCTTCACAATTCTTCAGTCTTGATCTGTTTCTGAGCTTCACTCTGAGTCTATTCTTGCAGGTCTTTAGACTCCCCCTTGCGATATGCTGACATTTCTTCAGATCATCAGCATCATCAGCTTTAGGATCGTTGTCTGGCTTTCCGACTAGCAACTTTTCATCCTATCCTGCACAAACTCTACCTCAAAGTAAATTTCTCTCACATATATATTTCAAATGTAAACACTCGCACTATTCAGAATCTCTATCAAAACAATTACAGATCTTCCAACCAGATGAACCTGTTGGTGCACGAAATGTCTGTTGACTACGTCTTATCAAGTCTTGTGTCTAGATAGGCTAAATGGTTGTATAAACACGATTAAAATAGGGTTGTTTAGGTTAGATTTAATCCTGGCCGTTTGAAAGAACCCTAGCCGTTTGAAGTTAGTCTAGCCGTTTGAGGTTGTCTGGCCGTTTGAGACCTGGCCGTTTGAACATGATTCAAACGGACAGCCCATGCCTATATATATTGGTCATTCTCAAACGATCAGAGTAGTAGTTGATGTGTTTGTGAGTCGAGGTGCTGTCCAATTGTATTCAGAATTGTTGTAAAGACTTGCAAACAGTAATAGAAGGAAAAATTGAAAGGATAAAGCTGTTTAGACTTCATTTACGTTGATTCCGCCTTCGTATGTGAAGATGAACTACTTCTACTGACATTTTAGGACATCAGAACGGTCCAACAAGTGGTATCAGAGCTCAGGACGAGGAGTTCATACTGAATACAGCTTGAATTCGCCAGATTATCTCTCTTCTACCTTTCTTTTCTGATTTTGAATAGTTTTTACGGTTAAAATGGCTTGAAACGTTCACAAATCAAACGAAATTTACTTTTAACTAATCCTTGACGATTTGGAACTAAAATTCGACCTAAAACTAATCGAAATCACCGTGTCCGTTTGAAACTGTTCGATGAATAATGACGTCATCCGTTTGAAAGTGACACAGACCGTTTGAAAGTGAACCCATCGTTTGAACATATCGTTTGAACAGAGCCATTCCATTTGAAAATCAAACCTATCGTTTGAAAGTAGTGTATATTCAAACGATCAAGACAGCTATCGTTTGAAATCTGTCGTTTGAAATCTATCGTTTGAAACACTATCGTTTGAAGCCTTGTCGTTTGAAATCAAGTCCCATCGTTTGAAAACTTGATCAACCATTTAATTACTTTCCGTTTGAAGCTATTGTTATTTCAAACGGACAAGTCTGTTCCGTTTGAATTTGATACTTTACAAAATCAAAATTTTTCTAAGTGTTGTTTGATTTTACAGGTACATACATGATGGACGATATTTTCTTGAATCCGTTCAGCGACATGTACGCATTCACGGGAAGTTCAGGAAACAATGATACGTCGTCGAGTAATACGAACGAGAATCAACCGAAAGAGAAAAAGAAAGAAGCTTGGGAGTCTGAAAGCGCATTTGGAATATTTAACAAACCTCCTAAGCTGATGGCTATAGAAGATTACAGCAGGTGGGCAACAAAGTTCGAAGACTGGTTGATGGCATTCGCTTTTCCCAGCTGGAAGAGTATGAAGAATGGATATGCCGAGGGAAAGAAGAATGGTGAAGCATTGAGATCGGCTGAAGAGATTGAGAGTTTTGTGGCCGAGCAAAAGTGTGTGGCATTATTGTTTCAGTCGGTGCGGGAAGACATCATTTCGCTGATAGATTACTCCAATGCTAAAGATTTGTGGGAGAAACTTGAAAAGAAGTGTCTTGGAAGTAAAGAGATTGTAAAGAATAAAAAGAAACTTCTTAGAAAAGAGTTTGATATGTTTGGTTGTCTTAAAAATGAATCGGTGTGTAAAATGATTGAAAGGTTCGGTCATCTGAAGCTGGAGCTTGCTCGACACAAGATCACGTATTCTGATGAAGAACTAGTTGACAAACTATTTGATTCATTACCAGACGAAGTGGATTGGAGATATTACGCGCTGATGTTGAAGAACACTATTGCTCCTGAAGATTTGACTCTAGATGTGTTGATTGAAAGACTTGAAAGTCATGAGCTAGAACTGAAGAAAACATTTAAAGTCAATAACTCATCTTATCAGCAAAATCTGGATTTGTACTATCCAAAAAGCTTGATGCCGAAAGCTACTTCTCCGAAAACTGCATTTTCTGCTGAGAATGTTTCTCCAGCAAGTAAAGAAAGCCAAAGCAGTCCAAGCAGCGGAAGCCACAGTGGTTATCACAGTGGATCTACGTCTTCTGCAAATCGTTCTGATGCGAAGTTTTCTTGCAATATCGTGATAGATTTGAAGAACGCACGGAATTTTAATGAAGAGTCGGCTAAGCAACAAATGGTTTTTCTGGCATCTGTGTTGGAATCCTACGAAGGGTTGGTAGCTGGTAAGATTGGGAATACAAATCTGACAAAAGAAGATTACGACCAGATAGACCCCGAAGAAATGGAACTGATCGACATTCGGTGGGCGATGGCAAGTGCAGTTCGACGTGCACAACGCTTCATGGAGATTACTGGGAGAAAAACGATCGGTGGACCATCTACAAAGTTAGGATTCGACAAATCAAAGGTGACGTGCTTCAAGTGTAAGCAGAAGGGTCACTTCAAGCGGGAATGCAGGAATGCATACGCTGATGAGTCAGAGAATCCGTTTAGAGATGATTACTACAAAAAGGCAATCTACCATCAAAATAAATCTGAGCCACCCAGATTGAAGCAGTCTGAAGATAACAGAGACAAATCAAGGGCTCTGGTTGTGATTTATGATGATGAAGGGTACGATTGGAGTAAAGAAGTTCTACCGGAAGAAGATGCGGTGGGTTACGCATTCATGGCAAGTAATGATGAACCTATTCCGTGGAAAGAGGAGCGTACGGAAGAACAGAAGTATAAATACCGGAAGATGATTGCTGAAACCAAGATTATCAGACTTTCTGGTATCTATTTGGAAGCGAGAAGAGCAAATAGATGGGATCCAGATAGAGAATGCTACCTTGATAGGTATGGCAACATCGCGATTGATGATAAAACGCTAGATATCGAAGCCATCATCAAGGAGTACAAAGAAGAAGATGAATACTGGCAGCACAAGTGGTGGGGAACGCCAACTGAGAAGATGATTGAAGAAGAAAAAGAAAAGGAGAGAAAGGAGAAAGAAGAGAAAGAGAAGAAAGAAAAAGAAGATTTTGAGAAAGCAAAGCAAATTGATACTGGCTTGATTGATACTACGCAGGAGTTGACGGAAGAGAACCTGGGAAAGATGGCTGACAAAGTGCTGGCCGCGAAAGCACTTGAGGTAGATTCTAATTCTGTGACTGAGTCAAAGGGCCAGGTCAGTCCAAATGTGTCAACAAATGCGTCAGGTAACAAGATTGATGGAAATGCTGACTGCAAAAATTGCACCAAACAATGCAATTTTTCTAGCACTGTCACGTATCTTAACAATGAGAAAATCAAGAATCTGACAACAAAAGTTAAAAGTGTTGAGGATCAGATTCTCGGTCGTGACAAAACTGTAAAAGCTTCAACCGAACGGATCAAAGAATTAACGGCTCAAATTGAACTTGATAACACTGAACGTGAGAAAATAAAGTGTGGAAATGAAAAGTTAATTCTTGAACACCGTCAGATTTCAGAAAAGTTTGAAAAACTTAAGAATATTGTGAAAGATAGTGATGATCGTAATGGCAAAACGTTTAAAGAAAATGAACATCTAAGAGCTGTGGTAAGAATAAAAGAAGAATCAATTAACAATCAACTGGATGAAATTGCTAAACTGAAACTTAAAGTTCAAGAAGCTGAAATTGAAAATGAAAGAATTCAGTTGAAGTTAAACAGCTATAGCTCAGCAAGCTTTGTTTTGCAGCATATTGTTCCCAAACCTATAGGGAAAAACAAAGCTGGTGAGGATGTGTTTTCTGATGGAACGGGTGTAGGGTTTCACAAAGTTCCACCGCCAATTTTAGACAACTACACGAAAAAGCAGTCTAGTTTGGTGGAAATTGAGGAAGAAAGTGATGTTAAACTTACTGAGAACATTGATGTCACGTTCACGTCTTCCAATGATGAGGGTGTCCAAAATGATGTGGTGAAAAGTGTGGTTGACAAAGTGCTTAAACCGGATTGTGACACTTCAGAGGAGGATGGATGTTTCTTGGATAAATACATTCCAAAACAAAAGTCCAAGAACAACTTAGATGAAGAATCAAACCTTGTCATGTACAAGATGATGGGTTCGGATAAGTTGTTTTCGGATTTAGAGTTTCCGATAGAGAATGTAAACTTGAACAAATTGACAAATGTTTTCAAACTTGTTGAAGTCGAATTGTCAGCAGTGAATAATCTGAGTCGAAAGAAAGATAGGGTTTACAACAAGAAATCTGTTAATCCACCACGTTTTTACAATAACAACAGAAACAATTGGTCGGGTGGTTATCAGGGGGGTAAACCATATCAGAAAAGAAATGTTCCAAACAAGAGGTTTGTCGAAAAGAAAAGGTTTGTGAACAGTTCAAGTTCACTTGCTGATGAAGAAAAAGAAATTTTTTCAAAATCTAACAAAGAATTTTTTGAGAAGAGAGCTTCACAGGCTCAGTCTGAAGGCACGAGTCGAGTAGCTGATACTCGTACTTGTTTAAGGTGTGAAAAGGTTGGTCATATTGCACGAAAGTGTACTTATGTGAAGCCTAAGACTGAAGCTGTGAAAGTTCAACAGAAGAAGGTTGTTGAGAAGAAGAATGTTAAAATCGATAACATCAAAGTGAAAAATGAACCCGTAAAGAAGTTGGTAACTAAAAATGACACAGTTTACAAACGGGTTGTATTAACTCAACAGGTGTGGAAACCTAAAATTGAATCAAAGGTTGAGAAGAAAGTTTCAACTTCTGAGGTGAAAAAGGCTGAAGAATCAATTACGGTTGATTATGATGCAAATTTTCCACCTCTCAAGGCTGAAAATATCAAAATTCAAATTGCGAGAGTCAAGGTTACACCTAAGGCTGATGAAGCCTGGGTGGACACCATGTTTGATTAAACAGTTTGAATTGCCGGAGCTTCCTGGTTAGCGAAGCATGAATCGGCATCTTTTTTAAAGTTGTTTAAGTGATGATTTGTTATGTGCAGGATCTTCCAAAACTTGTATCAAGGTGGATAATGGATAGTGGAGCGTCAAGGCATATGACAGGAAAGACCGCATTGCTGTATGATGTGAATAACATTAATGGTGGTTATGTGGGTTTTGCGGGTAATCAAGGAGGAAGGATCATAGGTGAAGGAACGTTGTCGAATGGAGTCATAACGTTTGAGAGAGTTAACTACATCGCTGAGTTGGAGAACAACCTGCTAAGTATCTCCCAGATATGTGACAGGTTGTATACTACTCATTTCACCGACAAAGAATGTTTGATCTTGAAACCGGGATTTGTGATACCTGAGGAATGGATCATCATGAGGGCACCAAGAGTCAACGATCTGTACGTGTTGGACATGAGCGTAGCTACTACAACCACGGGTCAGGCTCATTGTTTTGTGTCCAGAGCAACGGAGAAAGAATCACGGTTATGGCACCGAAAGATGGGGCATATTCACTTAAGGAAAATGAATCACTTGGTGCATAACGATCTGGTGACAGGTGTGAATATTAAAGGTTTTCATCTGGAAGGGGAGTGCATAAGTTGTGTCAAAGGCAAACAGAAGAAAAAGTCACACCCTACAAAGCAAGTTAATTCAGTCTCAAGACCATTGGAACGACTTCACATGGATTTATTTGGTCCAGTGAATGTTAAGAGTATAACAGGAGAGTCATACTGTTTGGTCGTTACTGATGATTACTCCAGATTTTCGTGGGTTATGTTTTTGAAATCAAAAGACGAAACATTTGACAGCTGGATGGTATTGTTTAAGAAAATTGAGAATTTGTACCAGCAGCCGATTTGTAGAATTCGAAGTGATAATGGTACTGAGTTCAAAAACAGTAAGATGGAAGAATTTTGCGATGAACGAGGTATACTGCATGAGTTTAGTGCTCCGTACACTCCGAGCAGAATGGAGTTGCAGAACGCAAAAATCGGACGCTAATCGAGACAGCCAGAACGATGCTTGCAGATTCTAAGTTACCAATTAATTTCTGGGCTGAAGCTGTTTCTGCTGCATGCTATACTCTCAACAGAGTTCTTACTGTGAAGAAGTTCAACAAGACGTGTTTTGAGCTACTCAATAAACGCAAGCCGAATTTGAAGTATCTAGAACCGTGTGGGTCACCCTGTACGGTGATAGAGCCTAATGGAAAGTTTGGTTCGAAGAACATTGAGGGAATCTTTGTTGGTTATTCAAGTCCTATGCGATGTGTCTTCGTTCCAAGTGAGAAGCGGATTATTGAAGCAGCGAATGTTGAATGTCAGGGGTACACTATGCCGCCACAGAATCCTGGTGATTCATGGCGATATCATTATGACAAACTTTGGGATTCGTTTGACATGAGAGAAGAATCTGAGGAAGAAGAAGATTTCTTTGATGAGCTGGATATTTTGCGAGAGTATGAGTCGCAGCTCAGGTTCCCAGTGGAGTATTCTAGAAGACCTCGGGAAACCTCAAATGACGATGAAGCAGGTCCTAGTAATGCTGGTGAACATGATGATGAAGTTGCTCCTGGTAATCAGTCGGAGGTGAATGATGATCAAGAAGCTGATAACATGCCAGTATTTGACCATGGTGATTCAGACCTTGAGGGGGAGCAGATCCAGTTATCAAGTCAAACAAACCAAGTTGGTGAACAAGATGCAGAGCAAAATGTTACTAATCTGGAGGGAAATGTAGATGTTCCGAGTGAAGTGATGCCGCGAACTCTTTCTTATCATCCAGAGGAGTTGATCATAGGAGAATTGCAATCGGGCGTTCGCACGAGACGTCAAATTGACCAGGGCTTAACATGTTTTTATTCTACAGTAGCACCTTTACAAACTGAATTTCCATTAAGTTGTTTTATCTCGCAGGTCGAACCGAGATCTTACAAAGAGGCGCTTACTGAAGATTCTTGGGTCTTAGCGATGCAAGAAGAATTAAGTCAGTTTGAAAAGTTGGGTGTGTGGAAGTTAGTAGAGTTGCCGGAGGGTCAAAGGAAAATCAATACAAAATGGGTTTTCAAATGTAAGAGGGACGACAGAGGAGTGGTTGTAAGGAACAAAGCTCGACTCGTTGTTTAGGGCTTTAGTCAACAGGAGGGGATTGATTTTACCGAAGTCTATGCTCCTGTCGCACGACTAGAGGCTATCAGAATTTTCCTAGCATTTGCGTCTTGGAAGAATTTCAAAGTATATCAGTTGGATGTAAAATCAGCGTTTCTTTATGGGAAGGTCAAATAGGAGGTTTATGTTGGTCAGCCGCCGGGCTTTACTGACCCAATCCACAAAAACAAAGTTTATCTGCTGGACAAAGCGTTGTATGGTTTACATCAGGCGCTGAGAGCCTGGTACGAGACTTTGTCTCAACACCTACTCGCTAACCAGTTTATACGTGGAAAAGTGGATGCCACTCTATTCACTAAAGTCGTTGATGGTCATCTTCTGATAGTACAAATTTATGTGGACGATATAATTTTTGGGTCAACGAATGAGAAATTGTGTAAAGATTTCGAACAGGTGATGAAGCAGAAATTCGAAATGTCATCAATGGGGGAGATGAAATTCTTTCTGGGTCTACAAGTTGAACAACTTCCTGAGGGAATTTTCATTCATCAAACGAAGTATGTGCATGATATTCTTGAAAAATTTGGAATGTCAAGTTCTACTCCAGCTGCTACCCCACTTGCGACTAATCATGGGATTCACCCAGATCTCACCGGAGACAGGGCTGATGAAACGTTCTACCTTTCCATGATAGGTTCTTTGATGTATCTGACTGCTTCACGTCCTGATATTGAACGTGCCTCGCAGCAAGATTTCAGTCTAACCCGAGAGCATCGCACATGATTATTGTCAAGAGGATATTACGTTACCTGAAAGGTACTCCGTCATTGGGGTTATGGTATCCTAGGAAAGGCGATTTTATGCTCGAAGGGTATTCCGATTCGGATTTCAGATGCTACAAAGTCAACGCAAAATCAACAACTGCAGGATGCCAGTTCTTTGGTCCTAGATTGGTTACCTGGCAGTGTAAGAAACAAACATCTGTGGCGCTATCTACATGTGAAGCGGAGTACGTTTCTGCTAGCAGTTGCTGCTCTCAAATCCTGTGGATACAGCAACAGATGCGCGACTACGGTTTGCAGTTTCTTAACACACCTCTTTTTGTTGATAATGAGGCCGCAATTAACATTACTAAAAATCCAGTACATCACGCTAAAACTAAACATAAAGAAATTCATCATCACTTTATTCGCGATTGCTTCGAGAAAAAGTTGATACGAATCGAGAAAATCCACACTGCCGAACAAAAAGCTGATTTGCATACCAAAGCTTTTGATAAAAATCGGTTTCAATATTTGTTAAAACTTAATGGTATGAAATTGCTTTCGGTGTCGGATGGGGTTGTGAGCGTTGATGAGAGTACTGTTGCGGATGAAGACGAGAGACAATCTGCGATGGTTTGTCGATTTTTTACGTGTTTTGGTATTTAGGGGGAGATAGATAGTTGTACATAGTTATACTTTCAGAAAATACAAAAACAGTAAAAAATGAAAAATACAAAAACATGATAAAATTGAAAAAGAGCTTGTGTATATATAGGGAAAATGATAGTACATCAGCTAGACAATTACAGTATGCTAAAGATTTGGAAAGATAAAATGAGTTAAACAGTCTCACTAACGATGTGTCGGTAGGTTTTCATACATTTAGTAGATTTATTCGGGATATAAACCAAAAATTTCAAACTTGTGAAATTCGTGGGGAACACTACTTGGATATATAGGTAACCCCTGAAATCTCGTTTGAAAGGTCTCGTATTCTGATATACTAGGTGTTTATACTCTATGATGTCTGGGGTATTATTCCGGGACTTCTGTTGAACGGTAGTTCTGACCTAGTCCTTGGCTAATACTTTATTCAAAATGCTTGAAATATAGAATAAAGCCCTCAGCTGATTAGACAATAAAATTGATAATCATCTGTTGTAGCTGAAAAGATCCTCTAAAGGGGACATACTGCAAAGTCGAAACTGATATCTCTCTGCTGAACGGAAGTTCTGACCTGAGATCCCTCAGTTCTCGCATTTAACCCCTAATTTATGTACAGATATCATTGTAGTATTTTTGCCTGTAAGACTGAATATTGGGATTCTGGATACGGGAGTATATTCAAGAGGTGGGACACATGAATTGAACTAAGTTCTTAAGACACTTAAACTGTATCCTGAATAGATTGAAGTTTGTGTGAGAATTTAAGATGGATCAGTATATCGACAATCGAGGTGAATTGTTTAAGTCTGAGTATGTAATGTAGCTTAACGGTACTAGTAATTTGTCTGAAAAGCTGATATGATTCCCTGACACGCTCGCCAAAAATAAATTTGTAAATAGTTTATTTTCTACAATTTAAGATTTCATTTCTTAGTTTAGATCACATTAAAATCCAAAAAGATTTTATTTCTGCTTTATTTTAGACAAACCAGAGTGGAAAGTTGATTGTCGGATTCTAGAAAGATGAAACAGATGCAGGAGATTCTGAGCTGAAAACTGAGGAGAGCTTACTTTGTTGGAGGTTTGGTTGTTGTCACAGTCAAAAACAAGTTCATTAATTTGATACTTGTTATTTTTAGAAAAGGATTGAAAATGTTGTTTTAAATCATTTTGATTCGTTGAATGATCAACCAAGGTCATTAAATTGAACTTGGTAGATTAATTGAGTATCAGGGTCATTAATTTGGACCTGAATACTTAAGTGGATTTCTAATACTGATTGTGTTTGTGGTTTATTGTTGAAAAGATAGAAGTGTAATGTTATGTGTTGAGTTACAGGTTTGGAGACTTCATTATTCCCATGGAAGCTAATTGTCAAAGCTTGAACCAGAGCAAGACCTCAGATCCCAGCATACTGAGAGGGGGAGTCTGTGAAAGGGGGAGTCTGGATCAACATCCAAAGGGAAGACTGAAGATGGAACTAGGAAAAGATTTTGAACCTCTGAAGATTGAGTTGATACAATGAAGAGACAAAGTTGGAGAAAAGACCAAGACTAAAGACTCAGGCGCTAAAGACTACGTCAACATCCAAGGGGGAGTCTGTTGGTGCACGAAATGTCTGCTGACTACGTCTTATCAAGTCTTGTGTCTAGATAGGCTAAATGGTTGTATAAACACGATTAAAATAGGGTTGTTTAGGTTAGATTTAATCCTGGCCGTTTGAAAGAACCCTAGCCGTTTGAAGTTAGTCTAGCCGTTTGAGGTTGTCTGGCCGTTTGAGACCTGGCCGTTTGAACATGATTCAAACGGACAGCCCATGCCTATATATATTGGTCATTCTCAAACGATCAGAGTAGTAGTTGATGTGTTTGTGAGTCGAGGTGCTGTCCAATTGTATTCAGAATTGTTGTAAAGACTTGCAAACAGTAATAGAAGGAAAAATTGAAAGGATAAAGCTGTTTTGACTTCATTTACGTTGATTCCGCCTTCGTATGTGAAGATGAACTACTTCTAGTGACGTTTTAGGACATCAGAACGGTCCAACAGAACCATTTTTAGGGTTAGATTATGAAAACATTAAATTCCAAACAAACACTCCCCCTCAAATATTGCTCATCATGTTTAGCACTCAGAATTTTGAAAATCTGCTTTTCAATATCAGTTGTCGAAAATCTTTTTGAATTTTCAAAATTTTATGCTAAAACTTACCAAAAATCTTTTTGAATTTTTGAATATAAGTAAATGCAGAAACGAAATATTTACAGACAATATTTTTTTGAGTTCGTGCAAGAGGATCATATCAGTTTTGAGACATATCACAAACACCGTTAAGCTTGATTACATTTTAAGTTCTAAACAATTTACCTAGATTGTCAGTATGTTTGTCCTCTTAAATTTTCACACAGATTTCAACTGTTCCGAGATACGATATTAATGTTTTAAGAACTTAAACTTATCCGTGTGTCCCACTACTTGAATATACTCCCGTATCCAGATCCCAATATTCAATCTTACAGGTGATTATACCACAGCTGATATCTGTAAAAGGGTTATGTGCGAGGGCCGTGAGAGCTCAGGTCGATACTTCCGTATACGCAGAGAGATGACGGCTTCGACTTTAGGTGGGTCCCCTTTAGAGGATCTTTTGATTACAACAGCAGCGACTATCAATTTTATTGTTTCATCAGCATGCTGAGGTCGAGCTTATATTTCAAAGCTTTTTGCGAAAAGCATTATCCGGGGACTAGGTCAGTACTTCCATACAGCAGAAGTCCCGGGATAATACCCCAGATATCACTGAGTATAAAGACCTAGTATCTCAGAATATGGGACCTTTCAAACAAGATTTCAGGGGTTACCTATATATCCAAGCAGTTTTGTTAACCCACCGAATAAGCAAGTTTGATTTTAGTTTATATCTCGTTACAGTTTACTAAGTGTCCGAAAACCTACTTACACATCCACAGTAAGATTATTTATCACATTTTGACTATACATTTCTTTAGCATGTTGTGATAGTCTACTGATGTACTATCATTTCCTCTTTTATGCAACAAAAAAAAACCCTCATTTTTTCAGTTTTATCATGTTTTTGTCTTTTTCAAATTTTCTGATTTTTTTGGATTTTCTAAAAATTCTTACTCCCCCTAAAATTCAAATACATCTAATGAAAATTGAAAACAAACTGTACAGAACATGACAACTGATATCGAATCGCTTCAATTCTTCATCCGTTTGGCTTAAACAATCAGAACTCCCCCTCACAACAAACTATTTTCCCATAATGATTTCAAAACACTTAAGTTTGTTTTAATCAGAATGGTTTTTCCGGAAAATAAGTTTTGTTGATTTTACCACTTGTAAAATTTTTCAATAACAAGTTCGGGGTTGTGGTTCATCATATTGTCTTACCAATCTTGTGAATGATAGTTAAATCAAGTTCAATTTAATGACCTTGATTCAACCACTTGTAAGATCAACCTAGTTCAAATTCTGAATCACTTATAACAATCACCAACATACAACTCAAACTTGTTTTTCAACCAATTACCATCTGTTGGTTGAATTCTCAAGGTGCCGATTCCTACTCCACGCTTACAAATTTGGGAGTTCCGGCAAGTCCTGCTTTTCAAAAACACATTTTTCAAACATGATAAAGAATGATGTCGATTCATGCTCCGCAATTACCAACTTGGGAGCTCCGGCAAGTCAGGTTTTTATTCTTTGAAAAATATATCCACCCAAGCCTGACCTTCCTTGGGTGTAACAACATCTTTTTCATCTTTTCTTTCAACAGACTTGTAAACACGTCCTTTGGAAGCATAAAAATCTTTGATACTTTTGACCTTACCGTTGACCATTTGTCCAAAGATACGTTTCACATTTCCATTGAAAGTCTTTTCAACATCAATTTTTTTCTTGTCAGAATAAAATTGATTTGAAATTTCAACTTTTCCAACTTTCTTCATAAAATTTTTAGCACACAACGGTGGAAAATTTTCATCGTTCATGGTTGGAACTGATCTTTCAACTTTTTCCTCAACACGTGGCTCCTCTGATTTTATGGAATCAGATTCATCACCAGAACTATTACCTGAACCTTTCACAACCCATTTTTGATTTGGCACATTATCTTTCCTTTTTGAAGCACTCTTTGAACATTCTCCTTTCTCAAAAGTTGAATTTTTAAAGCCAGTAAACTTCCGGGTTGACAGTTCAGTCTTCCCGACAATCTTCTCTTTCATTTTACCAGAGATTTCCTGTTTTGGCTTGAATGTCTTTGGACAATCCTTTGCCACATGACCAGCAATTTTGCATTGAAAACAAGTTCTCTTTTCAATTTTCTTCGGAACTTCATTCTTCTTTAGTTCTTCTTGCTTCTTGGCAAGGAATTCCTGATTCGTCTGCTTTCTGAATGATTGTTCTTTCTCATCCTCTGACGTTTTCCCTGAAACAAACACAGTTTTTGGTTTATAAACTATTTCATTTTTATAGTTTTTTGGTGGAACAAAACCAAGACCTTTCTTTTTGAAATTACGATTATGATTTGATTTCTTTTGGAAATTATAACCACAATTGTAACCCATTTTCTTGTTAATTCTTTGTTGAACTCTTGAAGTGTATTGTTTAGGTTTTCCGGAAAGATTTAAATCTTTTATTTCAGAAATATTAATTTCTGTTATTTTGAAAACCTTTTGAATCATTTCAAATCTGACACTTCTTATTGGAAAACTCTCGTCAGAATATAATTTGTCAGAACCTTTCAAATATATGCCACTTTGACCGATTCATCATTCAAATTAGATTTCGAAAGTAAAAGTTCTTTATCATAAACCCGTTTGTCCTTTTTTACTGTTGACTTTGACGTATCGAACTCAGACTTTGACTTGGATTTGTACTCCATATTTGACTCTTCACTGTCATCTTTGTCTAACACCTGATCGACCACACTTTTTATCAACTTTGACTCCTGATCAGTGTCGGATGACGTATATGTGACATCGATATTTTCTGGCAAGTTATCCGACGGTCCAGACTCCCATTGCAAATTGATTGCTTTATTGACTCTTTCAGAATTTGGATTTCGAGGCATAAATCCGTATTCGACCGGGGGCGGACATCTATTATAGACCACACTTGATTTCTTACCAGAAGATTTCACTTTTCCTTCATCTTCAGTCACAGCTTTCTCTTCTTCAGACATTTTCATTTCTTCAAACGTCTTCAAATTCTCCACTACGGGATAAATCCTGTCAACAACAAAAGAAGAACATGAGTAACTGTTTAACAACTTTTTAACTTTCTCAGTCTCTATCTTCTGTGTTGCCAGCTCCAATTCTAAATCAGCACATTTTTTGATATGAAAGTTAGCATCATCCAGCTGTCTAAGATATGCTACTTTCAAAGTATTCATCGCTATTGCTTGTTCATCACTCGAATCAGTATATTTGTTGATTTCTCTGTTCATTGTGTCATACGATTCTTTCAACTTGTGAATATTGTGCAACAACTCATTGTTTTGTTTGATTAACGAATCACAGTTCATGCACTTTTCAGAAACTTCAACTCGTTCTGCATCAATCTTCACTTCATATTCTGGAACTTCTTTGACACTTCTGTTTGATTGTAAAAATTCAGCTCTTCTCTTCTTCTCAGCTTTTGCTTCGGCTTTCAATCTCTCTTCCTCTTCTTCTTCTTCTTTGTTCTTCCTTCGTCTTTCTTCAGCAGCTTCCATGACTTTTCTGCACCTTTCTGCACATTTCAAGTCATAAGCATTAGCAAAGAAAGTATGAGAAGTGTTTTTGGACATCTCTTTGGCCATGAGATCTTGATCCGAACAAAAATCATCCTACATAAAACCTTCAGCCAACTTTTCATCATCTTGTTCAGCCCAACACACTTTGCTGTCTTTTGGAAGATACTTTTCCCAGGTAAAATTATCATATTTTCCCTGACTAACAACACATGCCTTTCTATCAACCACATCTCTTCCATGAGCTGTTTGTGCCTGTTGTTGTGCTGGTGGTGTGATTTGATGATAGATGGCCTTCTTGTGATATTCGTTGTTTCCGAAAGGATTCTGGGCTCCGGTAGCTTCACGGTTTTTGCACTCCCTCTTGAAATGCCCCTTCTCCCTGCAACGAAAACACGTAACTTTAGATTTATCAAAACCCAAAGTCGAAACGTTTGCATCACGAAAATCATCACGGCCTATAATTTGTTTAAATTTTTCAACACGTCTCATCACACTCACCATACACCATTTGATATCCATCAATTCCATTTCCTAAGCATCGATTTGATCGTAATCCTCTTTCGTGAGCATTGGATTTCCGATCTTTCCTGCAACAAAGCAACTATAAGACTCTAAAATCATCCCTAACAAAGACATTTGATTTTTTGCAATATCTTCAGTGTAGTCTTGATCATTTTCAAGGCTTAACACAATGTCACATTGAAGTTTTCTACCATTCTTTGTTACAGAAATATTAGGATCGTATGATGAAAATCTTGTGCTGTTTGATCCTTGAGATGCCTTTTTCTCAGGAGAATCTTTAACACTGTAAGCAGTTTCGATCTTTGGAGAATACTTTGTAGAATCAGTAGCACCACTCTTATAATACAAACTGATATCCTGTTCTCCATCATAGTTTTTCATTCTAGCAATCTTCCTCTGCTCCATCTCCTGAGCTTCCAGATGCTTGATAAAATCTCCCAGTGTCATTTTCTTATAATTTGTTTTGTTTGACCGCAGCATCATCAGAAATGTTCCCCATGTTTCATATGGTAGTGCATCTGCAAGTTTTTCAATCAATTCATCAGTATCTTTTTTAACAGCAAGTTTCGTCATATTTCTCACCAAGTTACAATATCTATCAATTATTTGCTTGGTACTTTCATTTTTCAATCCCCTAAATAAATCAAATTCCTTTTTCATGAGAGACATCTTATTCCTAAGCATATCGTCACTTCCAGTAAACTTTGCTTCCAACTCTGTCCAAATTGAATGTGCAGTTCCATCATGTTGAAGCAGTATCAAAATATCTTCTTTTATCGCTTGCTGAAGCAGACTCACCATCAATTTCTCATCTCGATATTTCTTTGTATCTGTAGTACTCATCTCTCTAAGTGTTAACGGAGTACCATTCACAACATCGTTCTTTGTGGGCTTAACATACGGCTCTTCAGTGTGTTCCCACGCATCTAGATGATAAGCCTCGACCCAATTTCCAAAACGTTCAGACCACACGTTATAGTCATCAATATCCATGAGTTTGGGTGGTTTCTGAGATGTTCCGGTTTCATTTTCAATCATAGCACTTTGAGTCACTGACATCGGTGTTGCAAAAGCGTTATAAAACTCAGAATCCATGATAAACAGAATACTTTCTCAAATGCACACAACTTCAAACGGTCAGACAAATCTCAAACGACAGGATCTTATCTCAAGCGGTCAAGAAATTTTCAAACGGTCTGAAGTGATTTCAAACGACAGAATTACTTTTCAAACGACAGAATGTCTTTCAAACGGACAGATCTGGTTTCAAACGATAGGTTCTAATTTCAAACGATTGGACAGCAGTTTTCAAACGATGGGAACCAAACTTCAAACGGTCATGTAAATTTCAAACGATCACTCAAACGACTGGGTATTTTCAAACGGACAGGCACTATTCTCGTTCAAACAGACACCAGTTTTCAGTCAATTTTCACCATTTTTACTTCGAATTTCAAGCTGAAACTTTCAAGGCTTTGTCAATTATCAATTCCGAACATAGTGTGAAGTTTTGAGCTGATTTTAACCGTAAAAAGTATCGGTTTTAAGAAAGAAGGTGTAGAAAATCAGATTTTCAAGCTGAAAATGGCAAGAACTCCTCGTCCTGGGCTCTGATACCAATTGTAGGATCGGTTTCACGACCTGAATGAGTCGTTCGGAAGAGCTCTAATCCGTTTCAGAGGCGGAAACTAAGAAACGAACTTGAAAACAGGTAGAAAATCACTTTAATCCTCTTTTTCATTCAATAAACAACGTCTACAATGAGAGGAAATACCGGCAGCACCTCGGTATCAAATTTCTGAATCATTACAAATGACATCGTTTGAATGATATTTATACTAGTAGCTTATCCGTTTGAAACATGCTTCAAACGGTCACTCATCACTCAAACGGAAGGCCTCCAAACGGACGACATTCAAACGGCCAACTTAACTTTCAAACGGAAGCTTGTCTTCAAACGACCAGCCTTCAATATTTTCATATTTTATCTCTAATCTGATCTGCAACGGATCCGAGACTCGACATAAGACGAAGACGACAGATGACTGCACCAACAGTATGGTTTCCCAAAAGGCTGTGCAATCTGGCTCAATAGCTGCACTCTCATCAAAAGTATGCTATCTGCATAAAACCAAAAACCTCTAAGCTGATGGGGGAGGAGGAGGAGGTGGAGGAATAAAAAGCAAACGGCGCATACGCGCTAACTCCTCCTCGAGAGCATGGACGAGATGTAACAAACAGCTAATCTGCTGCTCCATAGTAAGAAAACGAATGTCAAAATCCAGGTAAGGCCATAGTGGAGCAGGTGGAGCAGCAAACTATGATGGACCAGCACCAGGTGGAGGACGCGGGATCCTCTCTAGCTCAGTGACTCTTCGACTCAACATATCATGTTGGAGCTGCAAGGATAAAAGCATATCATCCCTCGAGTATCCAATGTGGAAGGGATGGTATGGATCAGATATAGGCATCACGTTGGGCGGAAACCAAATCAGTGGCTTGCCCGTGGGTGCAGACGCAAAAAGGAGCAATGTGTGTAGACTGTGGCATGAAATGATAGGCTGCGGACACAAAAGGTATGTGACTAGCCTGTTGACTCGATGGTCCTTCCCCTGGACAGGGAGGAGGGATATCCTGAAGGAATGTGACTGGTAGATCTATGCAGTGAATGTCAGACTTATGTGGGTGAAATGGGGCGATACCAACAGGTGCCTGGGTAGATGCAGGTAGGGGAGTAACGGGTCTAACAAAAGGAGGGTAGTCATCATCATCCTCAATCCACCCATTGCGGGTGTGAGCATATCTGGTGTCTACATGGGTGGCAAAAGGGGCACGATCAACAAGTACAGGAATCGGATCAGGCAATACTGGTGCAGCAACAGGTACATCAACAGGGATAGGGTCATGCACAGGTGGGAGGTCACAAGCAGGTATAGGCTCAGGTGCAATCTCAGGCTCAAGGTCAGCTGGAGCATACTCAAGATCAGCGGGTATATCAAGGAGCTGATCGTCAGGAATGACAGGTGCCTCAAAAGGTGGCTCCTCAGGTACAAACTCAATCTCATGATCTGGGTCAAAGTCGTGTGGAAATATAGGAGTGGCAGGCATCGCTGTGTCGGAATCAGTGTTAGTGGGATAATGTCGCACGGCCCGTGCGTGTAAAGTAGCAGATGATACGGACTCAAACGAGTCAGGACCTGAATGGTCAGATGAGATCTCGACAGCAGGAATCTCGACCAACGGAGCAGCAATGATATCAGCGATTGGGACCTCAACAAGTAGTACAACAACGTCGTCATCGGCTGGAATCTCTGCAAGCCGAAGAGCAACATCATCATCAACCGGAGCCCCACCATCCTGGGCATCCTCAGGGGGACCCTCGATAAAAAGATCGATGTCGTCGTCAGACATAATATCAAGAGATAGATCCTCAAGAGGAAATGCAACGAGGGGAAAAGGAGCAGGGATCGGAACAAGAAGTAGATCCCTATCAGGAAAACCATCAGCTATAGGTATGTCATCTCCAAAATCTGGTAAAGCAAAGGGCTGAAAGTCGTCGTCGTCGTCGCTCGTGGTATAAGATGTAAAAACCTCGTCCTCTGGGATGATCTCGTCATCCGATGCTATGGTTATAGGGTCTATGGTGTCTGATACTCCACTCTCGAAGGAAGATGACATGGTGTCTGTGACAAAACAATCACACATATGCACACATATCAACAATCATCAAGTAAGCATGTAAGTAATAACGACGTAAACAAGTAATCATCCTAGTCTTCTCCAAACTATCCCACCCAGCCTCTTAGACTGAACTCCCTAGTCTCTCAGACTAAACTCCCCAGTTTCTCAAACTGAACTACCCAATCTCTCAGACTCAATTTCCCCCAGTCTCTATGACTTAATTTCCCCAGTCTCTAAGACTCAATTTCCCCAGTCTCTAAGACTAAATCTCCCCAGTCTCTAAGACTCAATTTCCCCAGTCTCTAAGACTAAATCTCCCCAGTCTCTAAGAATCAATTTCCCCAGTCTCTAAGACTAAATCTCCCCAGTCTCTAAGACTAAAATTTTCCCCAGTTTCTAAGACTGAACCTCCCTCAGTCTCTAAGACTGAACCTCCCTCAGTCTCTAAGACTGAACCTCCCTCAGTCTCTAAGACTGAATTGTAAACATAACCCTGAAATGTGTTTTGTGGATTTGTTTGTAAAAAGGTTTTTTTTTGGGGGGGGGGGATCTGGACGTTTTGTGTATGCAATGAAAACATGTTTGAAAACATTTTCGTGAGAGCCCTAATGATTGTAGTCTAGACTCGAGAAGGAATCCTAGTTCGCTACAATCGATGCTCTGATACCAAGCTGTCACACCCTGACTTTTGCGGAAGCGTGGTTATTTGGTGTGACTTCTTAATACCATAGCATTCAATCATAACAACGTTATATGATAAAAACATGAGATGTTCATCCATTAATTAAGTTCAGAAAATACCACAACATACTTGTCTTGAAAACATTGACACCAAATTAAGTTACAAACCATAACATGTTCAACTGAGTTCATAAAGGCTCAATAAAAGACGTTAATTAAAAACCAAGTTTAGAAACGTGTATCCCGTCCAGGAATAGGTTACATCTTCTAAACTCTATGACCATGGATGACATCCTTTATTTAATACGCAGCTTGAAACACATGCAACACTTGCCAGATCCACTAGTTCCCTGAAATACATGTAATTTAAAAACATCAACAAAAGTTGAGCGAGTTCATGTGTGTGTATATGAATAAACCTTTAAAGTATGTCTGTAAGAATGTATGTCCCTGGTACGTAGCAATAAGGAAATAGAGATCACCAATGGGTTGCAAAGCCAATGGTATGTGTGAAATGGTGCAGGAAGACTCAAATCTAGCAAACTTGTCTCTGGGAAGAAGACATAGTCACCACATGGGCCACCCTGGTCCGCATGGGTGTGGGCTCGCTACACCCAAATAGATCTATCACTCATGTCCCTTGATCCTACAATGAGGATTAATGGCCTTAAGTGTTATACCCACCTTTCACATGATCTAGCAGTAAACCCTCCTTAAGCTAACCATACCATGTATAAAACGTTTGTAATAATCATAACATGTATTTCACCCCCGAAGTATAAAACTGAAAACAGTTAATAGAAAAGGGGGACATGAACTCACAATAGTGCGTATTCAGTATCGGCAACTCAAATTTCCGCAGCTAATCACGACTACCTACAGTGTACTAACGTCTATTAGACGAACGGGTCGTGCCTTGGCTTAGAGTTTAACGTTTTTGAGTTGCGCTTCTTATGTTATTCCAAGTTATAATTATTTGTTAAAATAATAATTATTTTAACTCCAAATTATATTTCGTTTTGGAATAATTGTTAAACAGTATTTCTGTAATAATACTTCTCAAGTATTTTAACGCCGTATTTCCTTCCCAAGGATGGGGGTAATTTATACATGTATTTTTGTATTCTCGTATTTGTATTCACAAAATAATGTTTTTTTCTAAAACAATATATTTTCAAGTCACACTTTAGAAAATATATATAACTTACTTGTCAAAAATGATGTATTCCATGAAAATATATATTTTTTTCCCAAAAATCATATATCTTCCAAATATAGACTAGGAAAATATATTTTTATCTCCCAAAAATAATATATCTCCTTTTTGTCGAAAATATGATATAACTTGGCAATATGTACAAAAAAATCATATTTTCACTTCTTTCGTTTCCAAAATATTATTTACCAAAAATATATTGTAACGGTATTTTCCAGAATATTTCATAAGTTACGTTTTTTTGCGTTCGGTTTCACAATATCAAGTGTGTAACTTAAATAATTATTCCTTGTGATTTTTGGTATTATTTTGGTGTTGTAAATTCTTGGTATTATGTTAAGTTATATTATTTTACCCTAAAATAATATAACTATTCCACAAACTACAAATACTCACACAAGTGTCTTAATACAAAATATATATTCTAAATATATATTTATCCATTTTTATTTACAAAAACCCACCTCCAATACTTGTATTTTTGTTACAAAAATTATGGCAAAGTTTATATTTGAAAAATGTCACACCCCCCCCCCCCCAAAATCCACCTGCGGAATACCACCGCTTGGGGGTGTGACTGACCAGGATCCAGCCACCAATTATACTGAGCAATAGAATAAATAACATAAGTAATACTTACCAACCACCAGGTCAGCAAATATCATAGTCAAAGTTCAAAAGTTTTAAGTTTAAGTAATAGTTCAGACAAGTAGCGGAAGCATGGACAAAATGGATTAAAACAAAGTTCTTAGTTCGAGTTGTTTAAAACCCAACACACAGGTTAGACGACTACTACACATCCGCAAGCTGCAAGCTCCTGAATCACTGGGTACCTGCAAAGCATGCAGTAGGGTATCAACATAATGTTGGCGAGTCCACGAGGTGTCAAGTTTTAGTTTTCGAAAACGTAAGTTGTTTAGATAAAACATTTATAATCACGTTGTGGGGAGCTACCCCATCTGTAAGCTCACTAAACTGTAGATACCGAAACTGTTGACAGAAAGTTGTTGTGCCCCGAGTCAATGTCTATCGTCATTGACCAAGATGCAAGGTCTACTAGTTCACGCCCGATCTCCCCCGGTCACGGTGTGAGGTTGTCAAACCTAATAGCGCTATCAACTAATAACCCGTTCGCCCCCGGCGATTAATCGGTACTGTAAGCAGGGACTTAAGGTGATAGAGTTTCGTTTAGCTTGGCTAGTTGTGATTTATAAATAATATCCAAACGTTACTCCCCCGGAGATAGTAAATACCCATTCGGATTTCCCCCGGAAATAATAGTTCAAAAGTATTTTTCCCAAAGTTGGCAGTTTGTCCGTGTCCCTCCTTGGGACGCATGCTTTTAGTGTGTGAACTCACCTTGGGTTGCTCGGCAGATTAGGTTACTTGTCAAATACGCTGGTCACCACGTCCTAACATGGTTACCAGTATAGGTCAGGTTTGGGTACAGAGAATGTCACATATATTTTACACAGAACCTAGCACATAGCATGCATACACACAGTTACATGTTGAGTTATTGGGCCTGCTCTACTATTGGATCAGTCAACAGTAACAACTAACACATAGTTCAGTTAAACAGGCAGCCCAAACAAATCACGTTGTGGCCCAATAACTAAAGTGAGCAGCCCAGTCGAGACAAGGTGGTCTCGACTCGAGAACATGCGGTCTCGAGTCGCAACCAGGAGGTCTCGGCTTGTAATGGCTGGTCTCGAGTGGTGCAGGCATGACTCGCAACCTCGGAGATCTCAAGTCCCGTCTCGAGTTGTCATGATGTGGTCTCGAGTCGAGACCTTGATGGTCTCGAGTCCCTGAAGTCCGTTTTGAAGTTGCCTGATGTAGACCTCGAGTCGCAACCGTTGCGGTCTCGAGTTGTAACGCCATGGTCTCGAGTCGCAACCGTTTGTCTCGAGTCGTTTACCTACTGATTCTGATGCATCTGCCAGAATTGTACTATGCAACAGAACTTGTTTCCATGATTTTTATGTACTAACCAATGAGGGTTCATAAACATGTTTTGTTGTCTAAAACCTTAATCAAATGGATCAAACAACCAGATTTCAACTTTCTATAACACCTTCATATCATAATCATGTTGTTCATCCTTAGGGTTTTCATCATAAGCAAACATGTTCATTTAAGCAAATATAGCACCTTAGTTCACATTATCATCATCATTTCATCATTTAATCACACGGTTCACCTTACACACATTCAACAATCACATACACAAAGTATTAAAACCATCTTAATCAAAACAACAATAGATCAACATACACTTCACTCAAACAACAACCACAATATCGACTATATAGGGGCATATTTAGCATGCATATAACTCATCAAGTAAACACATATGGTATTTCTATCTCTATATTGCAAGGAACCACTAACCGGTTAGGTTTCAAGGTGTGAGAGTATGAAGTAATCGATGAATGAGCTTCCAAATAAGATCCCAAGCTTGAACCGAAAGTCCTTGTTGTCACCGGTTTGGTCCGAGAGAGAAAGGAGAGGAGGGGTGATGCTTGATTGTTAGGGTTTAAGGTTTTTCTAGAGAGAGGGAGTGAGGATGAAGTGAGAGAGAGTGTAGAGGAGAGTGTGAGGGTTTTCGGGTATATATATTAGGTGGTGCACCCCAAGTGGGCTTCCGAGTGGGCTAGGGGGGTTTGCGGCCCAACCGGCCCCAACTATCTACGGTTCACTCGAGACCGAGTGGTCTCGAGTCATGGTCTCGGCCCACTAGTATTTATAACCTTATATATATATATATATATATATATATATATATATATATATATATATATATATATATATATATATATATATATATATATATATATATATATATCATACACACAACACATAGCAGAACAAGTTAATCACAACTTTCATTTAATAATTCGTACGTACACGTTGCTAATACAAGCGGGTTACTCGGGAAAACCCGAAGTGTCACATTATCCCCAAGTTTTAAGAACTTTCGTCCCGAAAGTTAAGGCAGCCACTGTCAAGCTAGTACGTGTCAGAGAGTTTCAACGGGGTGTCACATCATCCCCCCGTTAGTTTGGAATTTCGTCCCGAAATTCGGTCGTAGCTTCAGTGCTGGGGGTTTCGTTTGGGAACAATTGGGGATACTTGCACTTCATCTGATCTTCCCGCTCCCAGGTAAACTCTGGGCCACGTCGTGAGTTCCAACAAACTCGCACGAGAGGTATCTGGCTACGTTTGAGGGTTTTGATTTCTCGATCCGTGATCTCAATCGGTTCCACAGTGAAGTGTAGTTGTTCGTCAATAGTGAGTTCCTTGAAGGGGATTATGAGTGTTTCATCTGACAGACACTTCTTCAGATTAGACACGTGAAAAACATTGTGCACCGCACTCAGCTCTTCAGGCAGATTCAATCTATAAGCAACCTTACCGATTTTCTCGGTAATTTCGAATGGTCCAACATATTGCGGATTAAGGTTGCCCCGTTTACCGAAACGAACCACACCCTTCCAGGGTGAGACTTTAAGTAGAACCCGGTCCCCGACCTGGAATTCTAGCGGTTTCCTACGCTTATCAGCGTAGCTTTTCTGACGGTCACGAGCTGCCGCCATGCGTTGTCTGATCTGGGCAATCTTCTCCGTTGTGTCTACTACCAGTTCTGGGCCTGTGACCTGGCTGTCACCAACTTCCACCCAGCAAAGAGGTGATCGGCATTTACGACCGTACAATGCCTCGAAGGGTGCTGCCTGAATGCTGGTGTGGTAGCTGTTATTATAGGAGAACTCCACTAGCGGAAGATGCTTCTCCCAATTTTTGCCAAAATCGATCACACATGCTCTAAGCATGTCTTCCAGGGTTTGGATGGTGCGTTCAGACTGTCCATCCGTTTGTGGGTGATAAGCGGTGCTCATGTCCAAGCGTGAGCCAAAGGATTTGTTCATAGCTTGCCACAACTCGGAAGTAAATCGTGCGTCTCGATCGGAAATAATGGAGGTTGGCACCCCGTGCCTCGAGACTACTTCCTTTAAGTAAACCTCCGCCAAGGTAGAAAACTTGTCTGTTTCCTTAATGGCCAAGAAATGTGCGGACTTGGTCAATCGATCTACTATCACCCAAATAGTATCATTCCCGCATTAGGATCTAGGTAGGCCAGTAACGAAATCCATGGAAATTTGCTCCCATTTCCATTTCGGGATTTCTGGTTATTGGAGTAGGCCTGCTGGTTTCTGATACTCAGTCTTGACTCTTGCGCATGTCAAATATTTGCTGACATACGTTGCTATGTTGGCTTTCATGCCAGGCCACCAATATGTAGTCCTTAAGTCGTGGTACATCTTATCGGAACCAGGATGTACTGAGTAACGGGACTGTTGGTGCACTTACGTCTGTCAACTGCGTCTATCATCGAGTCTTAGAGTTAGACAGATCGGAAATGACACGGAAACCTAGAAATAGTGAATTGTATAGGTTCGCTTATGTATACATGTTCTAGGTTCGCTTTTATGTCATGTAATAGATCTGGTTCGCCTTTATGTCATGTTTAGGTTCGCTTTTAGGACATGTTGAAGGTCCGCTTATATGTACAGGTACATATAAGCGAACCCAACCAACTATATATATGGGTTATAGAAGCGAACCAAAACAGTTAGAGTTCCGGTGAGCCACGAAGTGCTGCCGAAGTGCTGTCTGTACGTGTAATCGAACAGTTGATCAATAAAACAGCAAGTTTAAAGTGAATCCAGCTAGAATAGCACCAAATCACTAGTTTCCGCCTCTTGATTTGGATAGGAATTTCTCTGATCGACTCAAACAGGGCCGAACGCGATCCTACAAGTGGTATCAGAGCACAGGAGGAGGAGTTCTTGCCTTTTTAGCTCGATTTCATCTAGTTTTCTACACTTTCTTCACGTTTTCAAAATTTTTTTACGGTAAAACAAGCTCAAAATCACACACTGCACTCGGAATCATGGACTAGTAAATCCTTGAAGTTTTCAGATCTAAAATCGACCTAGAAAGTAGATTTTTAGGTGATTCGCTCATACGGTTTTGTGCAAAAAGTGACGTCAGCAAAGCATCTGGTTCGCTTTTAGAGACAGTATTTTTACAGGTGCGCTTGAAAGGTTCGCTAATCTGATCAATTCTGGTTCGCTCCAAGTGACAAGTTTGGTCCGTTTTTGTGACAAGTTTGGTCCGCTTTTGTGACAAGTTTGGTCCGCTTTTGTGACAAGTTTGGTCCGCTGTTGTAACAAGTCTGATCTGCTTTTGTGACAAAACTGGTCCGCTTTTGTGGTCAATTCTGGTTCGCGTTTACGACACTTGACCATTTCGTTTTTGAGACAATTACAGACTCGTTTTTGTGAACAGTTTGCCTAAATTCGAAAATTGTGAAACTTTGTAAAATCTAAACAATGGATACTGAATTTTATAACGCTTTTGCAACCCCGACCTCGATTACTCAGAATGCTTTGATTGAAAATGAAACCGGAACGTCTTAGAAACCGCCGAAACTCATGGATATTGATGATTATAATGTGTGGTCTGAACGTTTTGGAAATTGGGTCGAAGCTTATCATCTAGATGCGTGGGAACACACTGAAGAGCCATATGTTAGACCTGTTAAAAATGGTGTGCAGCAAACAATTCGAGAAATGAGTACAGATGACAAAAAGAAATACCGTGATGAGAAACTTATGGTGAGTCTGCTTCAGCAAGCAATAAAAGAGGACATTCTGATCTTGCTTCAACATGATGGAACTGCATATTCGATTTGGACAGAGTTGGAAGCAAAGTTTATTGGAAGTGATGATATGCTTAAGAATAAAAAATCTCTCATGAAGAAAGAATTCGATTTGTTTCGTGGTTTAAAATCTGAAAACACCAAGCAGATTATTGATAGATATTTTAACTTGGTGAGAAATATGACAAAACTTGGTAATAAGAAAGATACTGATGAATTAGTTGAAAAACTTGCAGATGCACTTCCACACGAAACATGGGGAACATTTCTGATGATGTTGAGATCTAACAGGAAAGATTACAAAGCTATGACATTGAGAGATTTCATCAAGCATGTGGAAGCTCAGGAGATGGAGCAGAGGAAGATAGCCAGAATGAAAAATTATGATGGAGAACAGGATATCAGTTTGTACTACAAGAGTGGCTCTACTGATTCTACAAAGTATTCTCCAAAGATCGAAACTGCTTACAGTGTTAAAGATTCTCCTGAGAAGAAGCCTTCCCAAGGATCAAGCAGCAGCACAAGATTTTCATCTTTTGATCCTAACATCTCTGTAACAAAGAATGGTAGAAAACTTCAGTGTAACATTGTGTTAAGTCTTGAAAATGATTAAGACTACACTGAAGAAATTGCAAAAAATCAAATGTCTTTGTTAGGGATGATTTTAGAATCTTATAGTTGCTTTGTTGCAGGAAAGATCGGAAATCCAATGCTCACGAAAGAGGATTACGATCAAATCGATGCGAAATGGAATTGATGGATATCAAATGGTGTATGGCGAGTGTGATGAGACGTGCTGAAAAGTTTAAGCAAATTACAGGCCGTGATGATTTTCGTGATGCAAACGTTTCAGCTTTGGGTTTTGATAAATCTAAAGTTACGTGTTTTCGTTGCAGGGAGAAGGGGCATTTCAAGAGAGAGTGTAAAAATCGTGAAGCTACCGGAGCCCAGAATCCTTTCGGAAACAACGATTATCACAAGAAGGCCATCTATCATCAAATCACACCACCAGCACAGCAACAGGCACAAACTGCTCATGGGAGAGATGTGGTTGATAAAAAGGCATGTGTTGTTAGTCAGGGAAAATATGATAATTTTACCTGGGAAAAGTATCTTTCGAAAGATAGCAAAGTGTGTTGGGCTGAACAAGATGATGAGAAGTTGGCTGAAGGTTTTACTTGGGATGATTTTTGTCCGGATCAAGATCTCATGGACAAAGAGATGTCCAAAAACATTTCTCATGCTTTCTTTGCTAATGCTTATGATTTAAAATGTGCAGAAAGAACCAGGAAAGTCATGGAAGCTGCTGAAGCAAGACGTAGAAAGCTTGAGGAAGAAGAAGAAGAAGAAGAGGAAGAGAGATTGAAAGCCGAAGCAAAAGCTGAGAAGAAGATAAGAGCTGAGTTCTTACAATCAAACAGAATTGTCAAAGAGGTCCCTGAATTTGAAGTGAAAATTGATGTAGAACAAGTTGAAGTTCCAGAAAAATGCATGAACTGTGATTCATTGATCAAACAAAACAATGAGTTGTTGTACAATATTCACAAGTTGAAAGAATCGTATGATACAATGAACAGAGAGATCAACAAATATACTGATTCGAGTGGTGAACAAGCAGTGGCGATGAACACATTGAAAGTAGCATATCTTAGACAGCTTGATGATGCGAACTTTCATATTAAGAAGTGTGCAGATCTAGAGTTGGAGTTAGCAACGCAAAAGATAGAAACTGAGAAAGTTAAAAAGTTATTAGATAGCTACTCATGTTCTTCTTTTGTTGTTGACAGGATTTATCCAGTCGTGGAGAATTTGAAGACATTTGAGGAAGTGAAGACGTCTGAAGAAGAGAAATCTGTGACAAAAGATGAAGAAAAGTTGAAGACTTCTGGTAAGAAATCAAATGTGGTCTATAACAGATGTCCGCCCCCGGTCGAAAATGGATATTCTCCTCGAAATCCAAATTCTGAAAGAGTCAATAAAGCAATCAATTTACAATGGGAGTCTGGGCCATCGGATAACTTGCCAGAAAGTATTGATGTCACCTATACGTCATCAGACACTGATCATGAGTCAAAGTTGATAAAAAGTGTGGTAGATCAGGTGTTAGACAAAGATGACAATGAGGAGTCAAAACCGGAGTCCAAACCCGAGTCAAAGTCTGGGTCAAATATGTCAAAGCCGACAAATAAAAAGGACAAACTGGTTTATGATAAAGAGTTTTTACTTTTGAAATCTAATTTGAATGATGAATCGGTCAAAGTGGCATATACTTTGAAAGGTTCTGACAAATTATATTCAGATGAAAGTTTTCCAATAAGAAGTGTCAGACTTGAAATGATTCAAAAGGTTTTCAAAATAACAGAAATTAATATTTCTGAAATAAAAGATTTAAATCTTAATGGAAAACCCAAACAGTACACTTCAAGAGATCAACAAAGAATCAACAAGAAAATGGGTTACAATTGTGGTTATAGTTTCCAACAGAAACCAAACCATAATCGTAATTTCAAAAAGAAAGGTCTTGGTTTTGTCCCAGCGAAAAACTATAAAAATGAAAAAATGTATAAACCAAAAACTATGTTTGTTTCAGGGAAAACAACAGAAGCTGAAAAAGAACAATCATTCAGAAGATAGACAAATCAGGAATTCCTTGCCAAGAAGCAAGAAGAACTAAAGAAGAATGAAGTTCCAAAGAAAATTGAAAAGAGAACCTGTTTTCAATGCAAAATTGTTGGTCATGTGGCAAAGGATTGTCCGAAGACATTCAAGCCAAAACAGGAAGTCTCTGGGAAAATGAAAGAAAAAGTTGTTGAAAAGACTAAATTGTCAACCCGGAAGTTTACTGGCTTTGAAAATTCAACTTTTGAAAAAGGAGAATGTTCAAAGAGTGCTTCAAAAAGGAAAGATAATATGCCAAATCAAAAATGGGTTGTGAAAGGTTCAGGTAATAGTTCTGGTGATGAATCTGATTCCATAAAATCAGAGGAGCCACGTGTTAAAAAAAAGGTTGAAAAGAAAGTTCCGATAGTGGACGATGTGAATTTTCCGCCACTGAATGCTAAAAATTACAAATCTAAAATCGGAAAAGTTGAAATTTCAAATCAATTTTATTCTGAAAAAAAGAAATTTGATGTTGAAAAAACTTTCAACAGAAATGTGAAACGTATCTTTGGACAAATGGTCAATGGTAAGGCCAAAAGCATCAAAGATTTTTATGCTTCCAAAGGACGTGTTTACAAGCCTGTTGAAAGTAAAGATAAAGAAGATGTTGTTACACCCAAGGAAGGTCAGGCTTGGGTGGATATATTTTTCAAAGAATAAAAATCTGACTTGCCGGAGATCCCAAGTTGGTATCGTGGATCATGAATCGGCATCCTTCTAAATCTGTGTTTGAGGTTTTGCAGGACTTGCCGGAATTCCCAGGTTTATAAGCGAGGAGTAGGAATTGGCACCTTGAGAATTTAACCAAAAGATGGTAATTGGTTGAAAAACAGGTTTGAAAAGCTTAATTGCTAAATTTGCAAGTGGTTGTATGTTTGTGGTTGTTATAAGTGGTTCAGAATGAGAACCAGTTGATTTTACATGTGGTTAAATCAAGGTCATTAATTTGAACTTGAGTTAACTATTATTCAGAAGATTGGTAAAATAATATGATGATTGGATCCCCAATTTTACAAGAGGTAAAATCAATAAAACTTATTTTCCGGAAAAACCATTCTGATTAAAACAAACTTAAGTGTTTTGAAATCATTATGGGAAAATAGTTTTGTTGTGAGGGGGAGTTCTGATTGTTTAAGCCAAACGGATGGAGAATTGAAGTATTTCGATATCAGTTGTCATGTTCTGTATAGTTTGTTTTCAATTTTCATTAGGTGTATTTGAATTTTAGGGGGAGTAAGAAATTTTAGAAAATCCAAAAACATCAGAAAATTTGAAAAAGACAAAAACATGATAAAACTGAAAAATGAGTTTTTATTGCATAAAAGAGGAAATGATAGTACATCAGTGGACTATCACAGCACGCTAAAGAATTGTAATGCTAGAAGTGATAAACAATCTTACTGTGGATGTGTCAGTAGGTTTTCACACATTTAGTAAATTGAAACGAGATATAAACCTAAATTCAAACTTGCTTAATTTGTGGGTAACTATTCTTGAATATATGGGTAACCCCCGAAATCTTGTTTGAAAGGTCCCATATTCTGAGATACTAGGTCTTTATGCTCAGTGATATCTGGGGTATTATTCCGGGACTTCTGCTGTATGGAAATACTGACCTAGTCCCCGAATAATACTTTCTGCAAAAAGCTTTGAAATACAAGCTCGCCCTCAGCAATCTGATTAAACAATAAAATTGATAATCTTTGCTGTTGTAATAAAAGATCCTCTAAAGGGGACCCACCAAAAGTCGAAGCCGTCATCTCTCTGCGTATACGGAAGTATCGACCTGAGCTCTCACGGCCCTCGCACATTACTCCTTTACAGATATCAGCTGTGGTATACTCACCTGTAAGACTGAATACTTGGGATCTGGATACCGGAGTATATTCAAGTGGAGTGATACACAATTAAGTTTTAGTTTCTAAAATATTAATATCGTATCTCGAATCAATTGAAGTCTGTGTGAAAATTTAAGTGGAGAAACATACTGACAATCTAGGTAAATTGTTTGGAACTTAAAATGTTTAAAGCTTAACGGTGTTAGTGATATGTTTCATAACTGATATGATCCTCTTGCACGAACTCACAAAAATATTATCTGTAAATATTTCATGTCTGCATTTACTTTTATTAAAAAAATTCAAAAAGATTTTTGGTGTGTTTTAGCATAAAATTTTGAAAAATCAAAAAGATTTTCGAAAATTGGTGTTGAGATACTGATTTTCGAAATTCAAAGTGCTAAACTTGAAGAACTGGTTTGGGAAGAGTGTATGTGATGATGTTAAATTTTTGTTTGAAAAGTGCCAGTAAAAAACCTTGAATGTATAATTATTAATATAGTTTCTGGTGCAAGTTTCTAAAAAGTTTGAAAGTTTAATCTTTTAATAGAAACTTATAGTTGGGTAGAGATTGTGCAGGTCTAGAGTCAGATCTTGATCCTGAGAGAGAATGGAGCCAGGTATCGATCTGGAACTTGATGGGAGCCTGTTAATGATCTTGATTTGAAGAATGAAGCTGTGAATTCCAGACTACGATCCCAGCTGTATGAGAGAGGGAGTCTGAAGACACCGTGTCAACAATTGAGAGAGAGCAGTTTGTTGATGATGAAGAAAGAGAACGAGGATTCTTGGAATGACAGATATTTCAGAGACAGATTGACGACTAATGAAGATTGTAGATTGACATGTGCGAAGACTCTATGAAGACTCCGTCAACATCCGAGGGGGAGTCTGTTGGTGCACTTACGTCTGTCAACTGCGTCTATCATCGAGTCTTAGAGTTAGACAGATCAGAAATGACATGGAAACCTAGAAATAGTGAATTGTATAGGTTCGCTTATGTATACATGTTCTAGGTTCGCTTTTATGTCATGTAATAGATCTGGTTCGCCTTTGTGTCATGTTTAGGTTCGCTTTTAGGACATGTTGAAGGTCCGCTTATATGTACAGGTACATATAAGCGAACCCAACCAACTATATATATGGGTTATAGAAGCGAACCAAAACAGTTAGAGTTCCGGTGAGCCACGAAGTGCTGCCGAAGTGCTGTCTGTACGTGTAATCGAACAGTTGATCAATAAAACAGCAAGTTTAAAGTGAATCCAGCTAGAATAGCACCAAATCACTAGTTTCCACCTCTTGATTTGGATAGGAATTTCTCTGATCGACTCAAACAGGGCCGAACGCGATCCTACAGGGACTTATGGGCTTCGTCCATCACAAGTTCACGTAGGTCTCCATAGAGTGGAACCCAAATGCGCCATGTCACATAGTAAGCGCCATCTTCTTTTTGTCCTAATCGTTGCCTCGATCCTCGCGGGGACTCAGCCCTAATGTTTTTCGGTTTCAGAGCTTCAACCTGAGCATTTCGAATCTAAGTTGGGAGGTTAGACTGGATGGTAAGCTGTAACGCTCGCACGCGCTTGGGCGTAGTGTCCTTTCGACTGAGGGCGTCTGCCACGACATTGGCTTTGCCCGGATGGTACTTGATCGCGCACTCATAATCATTCAAAAGTTCGACCCATCGACGTTGTCGCATGTTTAACTCCTTTTGCTTGAAGATATGCTCGAGACTCCTGTGATCGGTGTAGATGGTGCACCGGGTACCGTACAGGTAATGTCTCCATATCTTAAGAGCAAAAACCACTGCTCCCAGCTCTAGGTCGTGCGTAGTGTAGTTCCTTTCGTGGGTTTTAAGTTGTCGAGAAGCGTAGGCAATAACTTTCTCGCGTTGCATTAACACGCATCCGAGTCCATGAATGGACGCATTGCAGTAAACCACGAAATCGTCGGTACCTTCAGGTAACGAAAGAATAGGAGCACTACAGAGGTTATCCTTTAGCTTCTGAAATGCGGATTCCTGGGCTTCATTCCATTTGTAAGCAATACCCTTCTGAGTGAGAGCCGTGAGAGGCAGAGCAATCTTCGAGAATCCTTTGATAAACCTACGATAGTATCCTGCCAATCCCAAGAATTGGTGAACTTCGGTCGGAGTTTTGGGCGTAGGCCAATTCTTTATAGAGTCGATCTTAGCTGGGTCGACGTGAATCCCGTCCTTATTGACTACGTGCCCAAGGAAATGGACTTCTCGAAGCCAGAAGTCACATTTCGAGAATTTGGCGTACAGTTGTTCATTGCGAAGGAGTTCGAGGATAAGGCGTAGGTGCTGTTCATGCTCTTCTTGACTTTTCGAGTAGATTAGGATGTCGTCGATAAACACAATCACGAATTTGTCGAGGTGAGGCTTGCACACTCGGTTCATGAGGTCCATGAAAACCGCAGGCGCGTTAGTCATTCCAAAGGGCATGACAAGGAATTCGTAATGACCATAACGAGTTCTGAATGCAGTTTTGGAGATGTCTTCATCACGGACTCTTAGCTGATGATAGCCCGATCGTAGGTCAATCTTAGAGTAGTAGCTCGATCCCTGCAACTTATCGAATAGGTCGTTGATACGCGGGAGAGGGTAGCGATTCTTGATGGTAACTTTGTTCAGCTCACGATAGTCGATGCACATTCGGAAAGTGCCATCCTTCTTCTTAACAAAGAGTACTGGTGCTCCCCAGGGTGACGAACTAGGGCGGATAAATCCTTTATCCAATAGTTCCTGTAGTTGCGTAGAGAGTTCCTTTAGTTCTGTGGGGGCTAGTCGATAAGGCGCACGAGCTATAGGCGCTGCTCCGGGAGCTAGCTCGATTTGGAATTCGACCTGTCGGTGGGGAGGGAGTCCAGGTAGTTCTTCAGGGAACACCTCGGGGTAGTCGCGTACCACTGGAAAATCTCCAATCCTCTTTTCCTTTTCCTGTGTGTTGGTGACAAGTGCTAAGAGAGCGGTGTGCCCCTTTCGTAAACATTTCTGGGCTTTCAAGAACGAGATGATGCCTGTGACTTCTCCGCCGTTGTCACCTTGCACGATGAGGGGTTTGCCAGAATGGCGGGGAATGCGAACCATTTTCTCTTGACAGAGGATTTCCGCGCGATGTTTGGATAACCAATCCATGCCGATGACGAGGTCGAAGCTTCCAAGAACGATAGGGAAAAGATCGATGCTATAGGTCTGACCAGACAGTTCTAGTTTGCAGTCGTTGATAACGTGTGAGGCCTCGATGTTTCCACCATTAGCTAACTCGACGACATGCTTAGAACTTAGTAACGAAGGCGGGTGCTTTAGCTTCTTACTAATACGTAGGGACACATAACTAGCATCGGCTCCGGAATCAAATAACACAGAAACATAACGATCATCGAGTAGGAACTTACCCACCACGACGTTGGGGTCATTCCTTGCTTCTCCAGCTCCAATCACAAAAGCCCTTCCCCTTGCACCATTCCCAGCATTGTTGTTTTGATCGTTGTTTCCAGCTCCCTGATTGTTGTTGCGGTTCTGGTTCAGTTCAGGGCAATTCTTCTTAAAGTGCCCCTCAACTCCACACTGGAAACAACCCTTGACGTTCCCATGATGTTGTTGCTGCTGCTGGTTCTGCCCGGCGGGACGCGGGCTCCTACAGTCCTTGGCCTCATGCCCCATCTTATTACATCGCTGACACTGACTTTTCCCACAAGGCCCACTGTGATGTCGATTGCACTTGTTGCACTTGGAGTGGTTCCCGCAATAGCCACCCTGTTGTTGAGGGCCCTTATTGTTGTCAGTTTTCCTTTGCTGGGTTGGGGCCTGAGTGGGGTTAGCATCCTTGCTTTGATTTCCTTCCCACTTACGCTTGTTGTCATTAGAAGTTCCAGCAGTAGCACTGATCCTTTTGGCCAGCTTGCCCTGTTCCACGGCCTGGTCAGTGAGTTTGTGAGCAAGACGGACGACCGGCTGAATGGTATTGAGGTTGGCTGCAGTCACATGGCTTCGAATCTCTGGAGCCAAACCCTTGATGTACAATTCGATTCTTCGGTACATGGGTCGAGACATGATCCAACCATCTTGAGCTCATAGTACTCATTTTCGAGCTTGTGGATGTCATCCTTGTGACAATACTCCTCCTTAATCATGTCCTTGAAATCCTCCCACGCAGTAGCATTAGCAGTTTCCAAACCAAACATCTGAATTTGCGCCTTCCACCAGGAAAGCGCGTTTCCTTCCAACGTACCAGTAGCAAATTTCACCCAATTTGCAGGGGGACACACACAGACCGCAAAGACGGCTTCGACTTTCTCAATCCAGTGCAGAAGACCTATGGCACCCTCAGTGCCATTGAATGGGAGAGGTTTGCAATCCATGAAAGTTTTGAAAGTACACACGTGTGGTTGCGCAGGTGCATGCTAACCTGTGGTGAGAAGCGAAGCGAATAGGTTTAGGGGTAAAAGACGATGCGGCGGTAGGATCTAAACATCCTAGGATAACGAGTTTACCTCCAGGGTGAGCTATGAAAGCTGCAGCCACCGTGTTAAGCAGGTTAGTGAATTGAGCCTGAGTCATGTTGATGTTTCCTCTTCCACGTCCACTCATTGTCTTCATAATCAGAAAACATAGTATGAGTGTGATGTCGTAATGTAGCGAGAATGAGATAGAAGAGGGAGGTGTATCTATCTAACTACGCACACTAGTACGTATAGCAAAACAGAAAACATAAAGCAAGCAAGCAAGTAAACACTAGTCCGAGCTATGAGGTCTAATGTGTTGAGTCTTGCACTTGGAGTGTAGTGTCGTCGCGAGTCACAGGTTATAGTCGGATTTTCTCAAAAAGATTTTTCCCCTTTTTAAAACCAAGTTCACTATAACCAATGGCTCTGATACCAATCTGTCACACCCCCCCCCCCAAATCCACCTGCGGAACACCACCGCTTGGGGGCGTGACTAACCAGGATCCAGCCACCAATTATACTGAGCAATAGAATAAATAACATAAGTAATACTTACCAACCACCAGGTCAGCAAATATCATAGTCAAAGTTCAAAAGTTTTAAGTTTAAGTAATAGTTCAGACAAGTAGCGGAAGCATGGACAAAATGGATTAAAACAAAGTTCTTAGTTCGAGTTGTTTAAAACCCAACACACAGGTTAGATGACCACTACACATCCGCAAGCTGCAAGCTCCTGAATCACTGGGTACCTGCAAAGCATGCAGTAGGGTATCAACATAATGTTGGCGAGTCCACGAGGTGTCAAGTTTTAGTTTTCGAAAACGTAAGTTGTTTAGATAAAACATTTATAATCACGTTGTGGGGAGCTACCCCATCTGTAAGCTCACTAAACTGTAGATACCGAAACTGTTGACGAAAAGTTGTTCTGCCCCGAGTCAATGTCTATCGTCATTGACCAAGATGCAAGGTCTACTAGTTCACGCCCGATCTCCCCCGGTCACGGTGTGAGGTTGTCAAACCTAATAGCGCTATCAACTAATAACCCGTTCGCCCCCGGCGATTAATCGGTACTGTAAGCAGGGACTTAAGGTGATAGAGTTTCGTTTAGCTTGGCTAGTTGTGATTTATAAATAATATCCAAACGTATCTCCCCCGGAGATAGTAAATACCCATTCGGATTTCCCCCGGAAATAATAGTTCAAAAGTATTTTTCCCAAAGTTGGCAGTTTGTCCGTGTCCCTCCTTGGGACACATGCTTTTAGTGTGTGAACTCACCTTGGGTGGCTCGGCAGATTAGGTTACTTGTCAAATACGCTGGTCACCACGTCCTAACATGGTTACCAGTATAGGTCAGGTTTGGGTACAGAGAATGTCACATATATTTTACACAGAACCTAGCACATAGCATGCATACACACAGTTACATGTTGAGTTATTGGGCCTGCTCTACTATTGGATCAGTCAACAGTAACAACTAACACATAGTTCAGTTAAACAGGCAGCCCAAACAAATCACGTTGTGGCCCAATAACTTAAGTGAGCAGCCCAGTCGAGACAAGGTGGTCTCGACTCTAGAACATGCGGGCTCGAGTCACAACCAGGAGGTCTCGGCTTGTAATGGCTGGTCTCGAGTGGTGCAGGCATGACTCGCAACCTCGGAGATCTCGAGTCCCGTCTCGAGTTGTCATGATGTGGTCTCGAGTCGAGACCTTGATGGTCTCGAGTCCCTGAAGTCCGTTTTGAAGTTTCCTGATCTAGGCCACGAGTCGCAACCGTTGCGGTCTCGAGTTGTAACGCCATGGTCTCGAGTCGCAACCGTTGGTCTCAAGTCATTTACCTGCTGATTCTGATGCATCTGCACGAATTGTACTATGCAACAGAACTTGTTTCCATGATTTTTATGTACTAACCAATGAGGGTTCACAAACATGTTTTGTTGTCTAAAACCTTAATCAAATGGATCAAACAACCAGATTTCAAATTTCTATAACACCTTCATATCATAATCATGTTGTTCATCCTTAGGGTTTTCATCATAAGCAAACATGTTCATTTAAGCAAATATAGCACCTTAGTTCACATTATCATCATCATTTCATCATTTAATCACACGGTTCACCTTACACACATTCAACAATCACATACACAAAGTATCAAAACCATCTTAATCAAAACAACAATAGATCAACATACACTTCACTCAAACAACAACCACAATATCGACTATATAGGGGCATATTTAGCATGCATATAACTCATCAAGTAAACACATATGGTATTTCTATCTCTATATTGCAAGGAACCACTAACCGGTTAGGTTTCAAGGTGTGAGAGTATGAAGTAATCGATGAATGAGCTTCCAAATAAGATCCCAAGCTTGAACCGAAAGTCCTTGTTGTCACCGGTTTGGTCTGAGAGAGAAAGGAGAGGAGGGGTGATGCTTGATTGTTAGGGTTTAAGGTTTTTCTAGAGAGAGGGAGTGAGGATGAAGTGAGAGAGAGTATAGAGGAGAGTGTGAGGGTTTTCGGGTATATATATTAGGTGGTGCACCCCAAGTGGGCTTCCGAGTGGGCTAGGGGGGTTTGCGGCCCAACCGGCCCCAACTATCTACGGTTCACTCGAGACCGAGTGGTCTCGAGTCATGGTCTCGGCCCACTAGTATTTATACCCTTATAAATATATATATATATATATATCATACACACAACACATAGCATAACAAGTTAATCACAACTTTCATTTAATAATTCGTACGTACACGTTGCTAATACAAGAGGGTTACTCGGGAAAACCCGAAGTGTCACATTATCCCCAAGTTTTAAGAACTTTCGTCCCGAAAGTTAAGGCAACCACTGTCAAGCTAGTACGTGTGAGAGCGTTTCAACGGGGTGTCACATCATCCCCCCGTTAGTTTGGAATTTCGCCCCGAAATTCGGTCGTAGCTTCAGTGCTGGGGGTTTCGTTTGGGAACAACTGAGGATACTTGCACTTCATCAGATCTTCCCACTCCCAGGTAAACTCTGGGCCACGTCGTGAGTTCCAACAAACTCGCACGAGAGGTATCTGGCTACGTTTGAGGGTTTTGATTTCTCGATCCGTGATCTCAATCGGTTCCTCAGTGAAGTGTAGCTGTTCGTCAATAGTGAGTTCCTTGAAGGGGATTATGAGTGTTTCATCTGACAGACACTTCTTCAGATTAGACACGTGAAAAACATTGTGCACCGCACTCAGCTCTTCAGGCAGATTCAATCTATAAGTAACCTTACCGATTTTCTCGGTAATTTCGAATGGTCCAACATATCGCGGATTAAGCTTGCCTCGTTTACCAAAACGAACCACACCCTTCCAGGGTGAGACTTTAAGTAGATCCCGGTCCCCGACCTGGAATTCTAGCGGTTTCCTACGCTTATCAGCGTAGCTTTTCTGACGGTCACGAGCTGCCGCCATGCGTTGTCTGATCTGGGCAATCTTCTCCGTTGTGTCTACTACCAGTTCTGGGCTTGTGACCTGGCTGTCACCAACTTCCGCCCAGTAAAGAGGTGATCGGCATCTACGACCGTACAATGCCTCGAAGGGTGCTGCCTGAATGCTGGTGTGGTAGCTGTTATTATAGGAGAACTCCACTAGCGGAAGATGCTTCTCCCAATTTTTGCCAAAATCAATCACACATGCTCTAAGCATGTCTTCCAGGGTTTGGATGGTGCGTTCAGACTGTCCATCCGTTTGTGGGTGATAAGCGGTGCTCATGTCCAAGCGTGAGCCAAAGGATTTGTGCATAGCTTGCCACAACTCGGAAGTAAATCGTGCGTCTCGATCGGAAATAATGGAGGTTGGCACCCCGTGCCTCGAGACTACTTCCTTTAAGTAAACCTCCGCCAAGGTAGAAAACTTGTCTGTTTCCTTAATGGCCAAGAAATGTGCGGACTTGGTCAATCGATCTACTATCACCCAAATAGTATCATTCCCGCGTTGGGATCTAGGTAGGCCAGTAACGAAATACAGGGAAATTTGCTCCCATTTCCATTTCGGGATTTCTGGTTGTTGGAGTAGGCCTGCTGGTTTCTGATCCTCAGTCTTGACTCTTGCGCAGGTCAAACATTTGCTGACATACGTTGCTATGTGGGCTTTCATGCCAGGCCACCAATATGTTGTAACAACCCTCACTAAACCAGGTATCCATACGATTAAATTAATAATTAATTACTGCTTGATTACTGTGCTTAACTGAAATTACTGATGAACTGCTACTTGACTGTTGATACTTGTACATATCTGCATCATACTTTGATTTCCGTCACTACATTATTTACATGTTGTACTCTATTGACAAACATGATGCACAAAAGCACAGTAGCACCATGAACGGATAACCTATTGAGCATGCTGATAAAGCCAGCATCAGGCAGACACTGCCTCTAAGGCCTGAATGAGCCAGAAATATTTTACTACACCCATAGTGAGTGTAGGGATACAAGGGTTGTAGAACTGCGTCTCTAGGAATAAGTTACAGTGACTGGATGTGCCTAAAACATACACTAAGCACAAAACACAGCACTTTAATTTACATATCAGCTTCTGGCTAACTAGTAAAGTGCCAAAACATGAGGAAAATATTCCTGACACTTTGGGGAATAAGTTGTGTCACTAAAAATGGTATTTACGACACATAAAAGCTTATTTAAGCACTTTTAACGGATTACTATCCAACCGAACAACCGGACTATACCCGGGATATAAAAATATTGACAGTAACATTATTGGTCTTTTTCTGAGCCAGTTAGGGTCCCTGAACACCCTAACACCCGCTATAGAGCACATCACACCACTAACCGAGTTAATCACTTAACTAACTTATCTAACCAAACTAAACCCTAACTAAACTTGTTGGAATCAAACCAAGACCCCCCCCCCCATTGTAATCGGCCCAAGCTAAGGGGGACACAATTGTACAAGTCTTGATTAAAATATTGCATGTTGTCTAGTATCTAAACAACACATGATCCATGGGATAAAGATTTCATCTTTGCCTATAAGTAACATTAGATGGCACTAGAGATTATTCACCACACAACACTCAAAATTTACTCTCTCTCTTGCTCCCAAGCTCACGGCTGAACACCCTCTTGCACACCCCACCCACTTTCGATTTTGATCATCACCTTTCAATCACCTACAAGTGTTAAGGGTCGCATACGAGGAGTCTTGGAGCAAACGGAAGACGAAGGACCTCTCTATCTCGCTTTTATCCACCTCTCTTTCGCATAGATTCTTCCCTAGCCCCGAGCTAGAGGTATAACACTTAAAACTCATACTCGAACTAATCTAAGGTGGTTAATAAGATATATGACGGTTAAAAGTCGGAAACTTGCGTTTTGAAACATAAAAGTCTACTAAAACATGAATATTGATGGTTAAAAGCACAAAAGTGGTGTAAAAGTTGTAGTATTTGATTTGTGTAGTTATCTAGACCCGATCTATGTTGTGGTAGCTCGGATCACCATTTAACCCAGTTTGGTTAAGATCATCGATGTTGACATAAGCTTGTTTTGAATGGTACAAGGGTTAAAAGGTGAAACTCTACCACACGAGAAACATGAACTTGTGTAAAAGTATTTTTACTTGTAAAATAGTGTTTAAAACTAGCAGATCTACGTATCTGCAAGTGGTATTTTCAAAGGACCAAGTGTCGAGAAAATCATGTTTTCTAGAAGCCGGATAGCACACTAACAAGTATGATTTTTACAAACCACAAGTGTATAAACACTTGTGAAATGAAGAGTTTCGACAAAATAACAATCTTTGTGAAAGATGACGGGAAGTTGTAAAGATGGAATTATTCTAAAAACGAGGTTTTTACGAGATTAAGCTACTCTATATAAAGATCTACAAAATATAATGGGATTTACACTATAGTTTCGGAAAAATTACAAGTTCATGTACTTATGCGATTTACATACTTGTCGACTAGTTTGATGTGTCGGAAATTGTTGAGTGAATAAAGAAGTTGTTGAAATGATTTTGTAAAAGAAAATGATACGCTTGAAAGCGTGGCCACCTCCGGTTACAGGGGAAACTCTGGCGAAATTTTTCTAAAAACTAACACTTAGAATTATTTACAAGTGTTAGAATTATTTTGACATGTTTTCAAAATATATTTCGCCACGACTTTATTTACAAATATTCGGAGGTGGGATTTTCACAAAACTAACGTGATAAATATATATTTGGTAAATATATTTTCACAACACTGTTTATGATTATTTTGTGAAAAATACACAAATATTATTTTTAGAGTAAAAATAATATTTACAAACGTTGACGAATCCAAAATAATACGAACGCTTTCACGATAAACATATAAGTTACAACGGTAATTATTATTACCACACGATCGCTAAAACGTAACTTACGCATTATACGGAAATAATTATGAACGTATATTTTATCAACGTATTATTTTTGGGGAATATTATGTGAAATGAAAATATAATATTTTTGAGAAAAATATTTATCTTTTGGAATTGGAAATGAATCTATTAAGTGAGACTTAATGGTGTAATTCGAACGCCCATGTATTAAATCCCCCATCCTTGGGAAGGAGATTAATTACCAAGTACATACGAAAAGTAAACCCGAAATAGTTGTCTAACTATTTCCCAAAAACTTAAACTATAAAGCTAAGGCACGGCCGTCCGTCTAATAGAGTTAGCACATGTAGGTCGTTGCACAGCTGCCTGATTTGGAGTATTTGGTAGAGACGCACCGACTGTGAGTTCATGTCCCCCTTTTCTCATAACTGTTTTTTTCCAGTTTTCTAAACTGCGGGGGTGAAATACATGTTACTATGATTACGAATATTTCTTACATGGTATGGTCAGCTAAGGAAGGAACTGTTAGGTTATGTGATTTGGGTAGGTGAAACCTTAAGAACATTAGTCCTCGTAGTACGATCGAGGGATACAAGTGATAGGCCTATTTGAGCATAAAAAACACCACCCATGCGCCCGCAGGTTGGACCATGTGGTGACCTTGTCGTAACACCACCCATGCGCCCGCAGGTTGGACCATGTGGTGACCTTGTCCTAACACCACCCATGCGCCCGCAGGTTGGACCATGTGGTGACCTTGTCGTAACACCACCCATGCGCCCGCAGGTTGGACCATGTGGTGACCTTGTCGTAACACCACCCATGCGCCCGCAGGTTGGACCATGTGGTGACCTTGTCCTATCCCCTCCCATGCGCCCGCAGGTTGGACCATGTGGTTACACTTTAACTGATATGTTTCCTTATTTGCTTTCATACCAGAGTTTACAAAATATTCACACTTACAATGGTTATAAGGGTTTATTCGCGCGCACATACTAAACACATGAACTCGCTCAACATTATTGTTGATTTTTCAACTTACATGTATTTCAGGGAATTAAAGGATCTGGCACGGTATGGCACGTTTTCCCGCTGCACTAGTTTCCGAGGTCATCCGGGGTTTAGGGAATGTGACTCTTTCCTGGACAAGTCACAGTCCTTAAACTGTGTTTATGTTTTGTTTGCTTGTTGAACAAGATTATGGTTGTTAGGGTGTGTTCCCGTTAAAACAATGGTATTGTATTTGTTTTTCAAAACTTAATGGATGATCTTGCATGTTTTTAATTCATATAGCTTTGTTATGACTAAGCTATGGTATTAAGAAGTCACACCAAAATTAACCACGCTTCCGCAAAGCCAGGGTGTGACAGCTTGGTATCAGAGCTCTGATCATAGCGAACTAGGATTCCTTCTCGAGTCTAGACTATGATCACTAGGGCTCTCACGAAAACATTTTTACTCCATACCACTTAAGTCCAGATCCAAAACGTTTTTACAAACACATGTTGAGCACATTTTATTATTTTAGGCTCAGTCTTGGAGGCTGAGGCTCGGTCTTGGAGGCCGAGGCTCGATCTAGGAGATCGAGGTAGATGGCTAGTGAGACTAGGAAGAGTAGGCTCAGTCTTGAAGGCTGAGGCTCGGTCTTGGAGACCGAGGCTCGATCTAAGAGGTCGAGGTAGATGGCTAGTAAGACTAGGGAGAGTAGGCTCAGTCTTGGAGGCTGAGGCTCGGTCTTGGAGGCCGAGGCTCGATCTGAGAGGTCGAGGTGGATGATAGAGCAGTCTTAGAGACTGGAAGGAATTTGGCTAGTGGGACTAGGAATGTCAGTCTTAGAGACTGGGAAGAATTTGGCTAGTGGGACTAGGAATGTCAGTCTTAGAGACTGGGAAGAATTTGGCTAGTAGGACTAGGAGTGTCAGTCTGGGAGGCTGGGAGGCTAGTGGGACTAGGAGAATTATTTGATTGCTTATTGACTAACATGTTTATATGATAATATGATTGATTATTATACGTATATGTGTTTGTGTTACAAACGCCATGCTTTCATCCTGTACTAGAAAGATGGACACTACAAATCCCATGGCCATAGCATCAGACGACATAGTACATCGAAGCACGAGGTGCACATTTCCGATACTACCGGCACAAACAATGACGACATTCAGCCCTTTGCGCTGCCTAAAGTCGTAGCAGAGCCTACTGATGGCCATCTTGTTGGGAATTTGCCACTCGCGGTGATCCCTGCTCCTGTGCCCCCTTGCCGCTTATCCCATTGTTGATATGCCCCCGACGTGGCCTCTGACGACGATAACGATCTACTAGAGGAGGACCCATTCGAGGGCGAGGCCCTATTGCTGCTGGAATTAGCCTACTGCTTGCGGACGCTCCTGCAGGGGAAACTCATGCCCATTCCCCTGTCCCAGACTCATTTGAGTTGCTGACATCCGCATTTTCGCATATACAGGGAGTGCAGCACCATTCACATAACGCCGACCCTGATACGGCATCATCGGCTGCATCGGTTCCTGTACATAGCTTTGAGTTTGATCACAGTATTGAGGGTGATCCTGTTCTTCCATCTGGTTTTGATCCAGACCATGACCTTGAGTTCATACGCTTAGGCCAGCCCTTGGAGGATCCTGTAACCCCCTGTGATGGTTGATCCAGCTGATTTTGAGATGAAGTTTGTTGATCCGGAGCCAGCCGTGGCCCCTAAGCCAGGCGTTGCTCCTAACACCGCATTGGAGCATGACCCTGTTCATGCCAATGCACCTGCTGTTGCTCCTTGATTGATCATCTGCTTGGCCGAGAGGAAATTTGGGGTAACTGTGCAAGACAATTTATTATTACGGGGGCCCACGTAATAACGACTTGTAGTGCACAGAAATCCTGGTGGACTCTGCGGGTCAAGCTAATGAAAACCAATGTGGCAAGAAATAATTCGAACACGAGTGACCAAGGCGACGAAGCCTCGAGTTCATTCTATTTCAAGCAACAAGCCAAATTGGCAAGCCTATGTGAAGGCTCAGTAATTTATTTCCCCACCCATACATTGAGTATATTTACGTATAAAATTAGGTGAGTACATGATGGCTTATGGTGCTATGTATCTCATAGACAATTGGGAAGTTGTCTAACCCACTTCATGCTGTTTCGGCAGAAGAAAATGCCACCCAGGCATGACACAAACACCAGTATGTTGCCAAGGATAGAAGCCGAGCTACAAAAACGCATCTCACGGGCAAATGCATGTCATGAAGCACTCCGCACTAAGCGTAGCGATGGCACTACGGGGAATAACCCCCTCCCCCAAACTGACCGCACCTATAAGCAGTTCCTGAACTGCAAGCCTTTGAACTTCGACGAGACAGTAAGCGCCATTGCAAATGTTCGTTGGTCCGAAAAGATTGACTCCATTCTAAGAATGACTAACTGTTCACCCCAACAGAGTGTTACCTTTACCTCGGCGTCATTTCTAGATGGCACACTTTCATGATAGGATCTTCAGATTCAGACCCTTGGTACAGATGCTGCTTATGCACTGAGCTGGGACGAGCTCAAGGAAATGATTAAGGAGAAATATGGTTCTAAGATTGGAATAACAGAAGCTTGAGATGGAGTCCTGGAATTTGAAAATGGACGAATCAGAGATTCCTGAACATGTCCAGCGATCGCACGACTTGCCTAGGGTCGTCACCTACTAAGTCATTGATGTTGTATGATACAGTTGGGTACCTGTAAACCTTACATTCTGGTCTTGATTCGTGGCAATGCAATCGCAGTAATCTATTGTTTATGTTCTATAACATGAGATGTTATGTGATTGATTTGTTTATAACATGGGATGTTATGTGTTGATATTGTTGTATACTTACGTACACTTTACTTACTATGACCTGACCCATACGATCATCATAGGAAGATGCCTCTAAGACGGGATGTACGCATACCCACCAATGAGGCGGAACTTCAGGGAATCATTGCCGCAGTCATCGCACAATACGAGGCCCATCACTCCGAGCGCAACGGAGGTACCTCAGGAAATAACCCACCCAACGGCTGCACCTACAAGCAGTTCTTAGGCTGCCAGCCCCTACATTTCGACGGCACTGGGGTGCCGTAGCCTTCGTACGCTGGATTGAGAAGACGGACACTGTTTTGCGTGCGAGCAAATGCGCCCCAAGAGATCAGGTCACGTACATTTCCGGGCTATTCCGAGATGGGGCTCTGTCATGGTGGAAACTTCAGGTTCAGACAATGGGCGAGGCTGCTGCGTATGCTCTATCGTGGGACGAGCTGAAAGAGCTAATGCATAAAAAGTACTGTTTGAGAACAGAAAGCCAGAAGGTAGAAACTGAGTTCTGGAACTTGAAGATGGAAGGTCCAAAAATAGCTGAGTATGTGGAGAAGTTCCAAGTTCTATCGCGTATCGTTCCTTACATGGTAGATCCGGAGTTTAAAAGGATTGAGCGTTTCATTTGGGGATTGGCACCCCAAATCATGAGCATGGTAGCGGCATCAAAGCCTGCCACAATCTCTGAGGCCATCAATCTAAGTGTAGCCCTGACGGAAGAGGCAATCAGGATGAACAAATTTTCAGCCTCTGAGGAGAAGAAGGAGACTCATGTAGAGTCATCTAGGAACAACAAGAGGAAGTTGGCGAATTTCAAACAGGGTACCCAGTCGAGTAGCGACGACAAGGCCAAAAAGAGAAAAGAGTACACGGGTATCCTACCAAAGTGCGACAATTGTCGACGTCACCATAACGGGCGGTGTAGATATGGAAAATGTGGTAACTGTGGCAAGGTGGGACATGTCAAGGAAACATGTCGGCAAGGTACTGAACATGGAAATAGAGGTCAAGATGGTAACGGAAATCGCGAAGGAAATAACAACGACGACAACTATCAAGGCAGGGATGGTGACGATCAAGGCTGTGGCCAAGCATGTTTTAATTGTGGTGATGTGGGGCATTTCAGGAAGTATTGCCCTAAGAACACTCAGGCGCGTGTGTTGATGCATATTTTGTCTATCGCCTTCGTCAATCCGAGTCGTAGTGAAAAGCCGAGAAGAAATCAAGTGCATATTGTCATATTTAGTTAGAAATGGCAAGGTGGCAAACTTGTAATTAGTGTAAACTTTCATTTAGTTGCCTTGACCATATAAATAGGAGATATGTCATGATTTTAGTTAGACTTTTAGAAAAGACTTTTTGGAGAAGATTTGGAGAAGACTTGGAGAAGACTTTCTAGAGAGAGAAAGTAGAGAGAGAAAGTTGTGTATTTGTGATTCTTGTACCGTACACGTCAAATTTAGCAATGGAATCACATTAGTAGTACGCTATCGTGTGTTCGGTCACGTTCGTTCACGGATTCCGCACGTGAAACGTTCGTTACGCAATCGAACGGCGTCAAAACCGGTCCTACAAGTGGTATCAGAGCTAGGAGCTCGATTGTTTGATCAAACACGTCGTTCTCGTACAGATTTCATCCGATTCAGATCCGATTTCGTCGATTTCTTCATATTCTACTCATTTCTTGGAAATTTGACAAATTGAATGTGTTTTCACGGTCCGTGTCGTCTGAATTTTTGATATATTGTGCGACATACATAGTATCAAAACCCTACCAAGTTTCAGATGGAAATTCCATGTAATTTTGGAGATATCGAAGTTTTTTGGTCCGAAATCACGTCTGGAACCGCTCATGTTTCAGCTATGAACCGCTCGAAAATTTAGCTTGGAACCGCCTTTGTGAACATCTGGAACCGCTTGAAAATTGGTGTGGAACCGCTCGTAATCAATGTCTGGAACCGCTCGTAATTCTTGTTTGAACCGCTCGTAGGTCAACCTTCTCAAAAATCATAGGTTGAATCGCTTATTTGTCACCGTCTTCACGAGATTGCCTGATCTTGCTGATTGTTGTCGGCTACATCACTAGAAGTTGTTGTTGTCATTAAGTACACGCCATATGTCAGCCAATTCCATGTGCAGCCCATGTGAATCTATTATATTGCCGCCCAAGATTTCACCTATCCAATCATTCTGAAAGGCCTGTTGTTGTTGTTTAGTTGTCTACACCGCCTTCATTGACCAATTCCATATTTTTCACCTGCCGCTCATAAAACATAAACATCAAATCTTGGGCTTTGTAAACTGTCACCGCCCCACTATCAGTTGTGTGTTAAGATCATTTGACCGCCCCATTATCAAAGCCCATTACCCACCGACCCATTAAACAATCTAACCAATCATACCTTTACCCACCGTCCCACTATTTTTAGAAGGCCCACAAGCACCGTCCATATTCAGCCTATTTCACTTTGAGTTGTTGTTTGTGCAGCCCAAGGCCCAATTGTTGATTAGTGTAGTGGACTGGAGGTGCCACCATTTGAACGTAAACACGTGTCGGGTTTGTTTTTGTGAAAAATGACAATGAGGTTTGATGTGCAAGAAAACAATGATCTTGAGAGAATGAATAGTTGGTATCGAGGATATCTTAGTAGTTCTTATCAGAAAATATCAAAAGAAATTTGGTATGAACGTTTCAAAGGCTTTTTGAGTAAGAAAGATGAAAAATTGGATGATCTGGAGAAACGTTTTGAACGTTTGATAGACTATTTGAAGGAAAATCAAATAGTGATATCAGAAGCTGAGATGGTATCAAAGTTCGCTAATGGTTTATCAGTTGAATGGGATGATGTTTTGAAAAATTTGAAAGAAAATTCTAATTTTTCAAAATTAACTCTGAATAAATTCATCGGCGAACTTAAACATCACGATTCTGAGAATTATCAAAAGAAGAGAGAATTATTGGATAAGATAAAAATAAATTTGGAAGATTTGAGTTTAGAAGTGATAAAAGAAATAAACAAAAGAATCAATTTTTGTTTGGGAACAAAAAGAAAGTCGGTGTATGATATGAAAAGAGGCTGTTATATCGATGATAATAGAAATCCTCTTGATCTTGTTACAATCTTTGGTGCAGGTACATACAAGATAGAGAAAGAACAAGTGCCGAAGGTTGAAGAATCTGTGAAAACAGTATGCTTCGAATGCGACAACTTTAAGACTGATAATGACAAACTTGTCAAAGATGCGGAAAGTTTGGCATTGGAAATCAAGAAGTTGAGAGAAGAGAAGCAGGATGATGAAAAACAGATTCTTATGATTCAAGAAAGTTGTGAGAAGTTGAAGGCAGAAAATGACAAACTGTTGGGTGGTTTGGACAGTTTGACATTTAAAAACAGGAAGTTGAAAGAAAATATAAAGGTTTTTGAAAACAAACAGAAATCGTCAGAAGATGAGGATTTCTGGATCAAGCTTGAAAACAAAAACCTGAAAGCGAGTGAATCAAAATTTCAGGAACAGATAAAAGTTTTGATGAATGAAAAATCTGTTCTTGAAAATTTGAAAAATGAAAATGAAAATTCAATCAAGTCTCATCTTGAAAGAATATCTAAGCTTGAAGACGAAGCTAAGAGTTCAAGAATCAAGATTGATGAACTTGAAAAGAAATTGATCAGTTTTGCGACTAAATCTGACAAGTTGAATATTCCTTGTCCAAAACCGATCAATTCTGTTCCAATAAGTGACAATGTCACAAACTTTGACACTGTCAAAGTTGAAGATTGTGATGAGACACCTGATGATGAAAATGTTAAAAAAGAAAAACAAAAATTGTTTTTAAATTTAAAAGAAAAATTTCAGAAAACTGTTCTACAATCGACTGAAAAAGGTGAATGTTCTAAACAGAAACCTTTGAAGAAGAAAGTGGAACAGAAACAAAAAGATAATAAAAGTTCATCAGATCGATCATCCAATCAAAAGAAAAAATTACAAAAAGTAAAAAATGAAAATTCAAAAATTGTTGGTAATAAGTGGTGCAGGTTTGACCACAGTGCTTCAAAGCCAAATCCAGCAAGTTTGAGAAAAGAATATCACCAAGCAAAACAATGCTTTGATCTGAGCGTTTGGACTAAAAATGGTGATTGGTACGATAACAGGGTGTGCTACAGCTGCGGCTATCAGGGGCATATTGCTGTTAACTGCCAGTATTGGAGTTTTGAGACCAGGAGATGTTTTAATTGCAATATCAAAGGTCACATTGCCAGAGATTGCCCAAGGAGATCGAATAAAAGATTGAGGGATAATTCTCAGAAATCGGCAAAAATTCCAGTCAAAGTCAAGCCCCAGGAACAAAAGGTTCTGAAACCTAAAATTCCAGTACAGTCAATTCAGGAAAAGAAAGTTAAACTTTCTCAGGGGCAGAAAGACCGACTGAGGAAGAAGAGAAAGAAAGCGAGAGAATATCTCGAGAAGATTTTGTCCTCGGGTTCACCGAACAAAAAGATTGAAAGTTCTGATGAATCGATTCCCTCAGCCGCAAAAACAAGCAAGACGAATTCATCAGATACAAATCTGAGGACAGAACAGAGAGGGAAGAAGAAGGAAAAGGTCGGCGATGAATCTGACAGATCAAAGTCGGACAAGCCACCTTCAGGCAATGATTCTGGTTCGTTAAAACCAGAGGAGCTTTTGGTTGAGGTAAAAAAGGAGAATTCAGGTTTAGCAATGGATGATGCAAATTTTCCACCATTGTTGAACAAGAATTCGAAATCACCCAAGGACCGTCAGGCTTGGGTGAATTTGTTTAAATGAAAAACCTGACTTGCCGGAGATCCCAAGATGGTATCGTGGATCATGAATCGGCACATTTCTTGAGAAATTTCACCTTGGTGATTTTTCGATTTACATGTGGTAAATCAGGGACATTAATTTGTACTTGATTTTCTACTGATGGTTTATGATAAAACTGGAAATGATAAATCTTTAAAAGGTTTGAAGAAAACAAGATGAAGAGATAACCCCGAACCTACAAATGGTTTGAACACAAACTAATTTTTTCCGGAAAAATCATTTTGATTAAAAAAACTTAAGTGTTTTGAGATCACAATGGGAAATTAGTTTGTTGTGAGGGGGAGTTCTGATTGTTTATGCCATATGCATGGAGAATTGAAGTGATTCTCATCATGTTGTCAGAATTGTACAGTTTGTTTCAAATTTTCCCAGAAAATCAAAATTGAAACATATTTTGATTTTAGGGGGAGTAAAATTTTAAAAAAAAAATTTGAAAATTTGAAAATGTCAAAAACATTGAAAAATTGTAAAAATGAGTTTTTGTTGCAAAACAAGAGGAAATGATAGTAAATCAGTTGGACTATCACAGCACGCTAAAGAAATGTAATGAAAAATGTGATAAACGGTCTCACTGATGATGTGACGATAGGTTTTTGTACATTTAGTAGATTTATTCGGGATATAAACCTAAAATTTCAAACTTGTGAAATTTGTGGGGAACACTACTTGGATATATAGGTAACCCCTGAAATCTCGTTTGAAAGGTCTCGTATTCTGATATACTAGGTGTTTATACTCTATGATGTCTGGGGTATTATTCCGGGACTTCTGCTGAACGGTAGTTCTGACCTAGTCCTTGGCTAATACTTTCCACAAAATGCTTGAAATATAGCATAAAGCCCTCAGTTGATTAGACAATAAAATTGATAATCATCTGTTGTAGCTGAAAAGATCCTCTAAAGGGGACACATTGCTAAGTCGAAGCTGATATCTCTCTGCTGAACGGAAGTTCTGACCTGAGATCCCTCAGTTCTCGCATCTTTCCCCTAATTTATGTACAGACATCATCGTAGTGTTCATACCTGTAAGACTGAATATTGGGATTCTAGATACGGGAGTATATTCAAGAGGTGGGACACATGAATTGAACTAAGTTCATAAAATACCTAAATAGTATCCTGAATAGATTGAAAATTGTATGAAAATTTAAGAGGACAATTATATCGTCAATCTACGTGAATCGTTTAGAACTTAAAACAATTAGAAGCTTAACGGTGCTTGTGTTATGTCTCAAAAACTGATATGATCCTCTTACACAAACTCACAAAAATATGTTTGTTTTGCATTTAAATTTCTGTTTTTGCATTTACATTTTATATTTTGAAAAATCCAAAAAGATTTTCGACAACTGATGGTGAAGAGCTGATTTTCAAAATCTCAAAGGCTAAACTTGATGAACAGACGGGTTGGTTAAATCATTTGAAATGTTTAAAATGATTCATTAGGTTGAATCAGAAATTGAAATATTTCAAATTTGTGAATCAATGTTTAATTTGAAAAAGCTATCGAATAATTAGTTGATTCATTAAGTTGAATCACAATTATTTTGGTTTGTGATAGAGTGTTTGAGTTTTGCAGGCTTCTGATCCTGTTGCTACAGAGAAAGCCAGGAGTTGATTTCAATGGTGATAACGATTTCCAGACAGAGATCCCAGCATGATGATAGGGGGAGTCTGATGAAAGTTAGAGCCAGAGAAAGTTCCAGGCATATGATTCAAGGAGGAAGTTCCTGATAAAAATTTGATTCCAGGCTGAGTTCCTGAAGAAGACCGAACAAGAGTGAAGAGCTGGAAATGATTGAAGACTCTCACTGAAGATTCCGTCAACATTCAAGGGGGAGTCTGTTGGTGCAGTTGTCTGTCGACTACATCTTCGTTCGAGTCTTAGAGAGAGAGAAAGACAAGTCGTTACGAGTTTCACTACGAGATTGACTACGGCAATATCCAAGGGGGAGATTGTTGATGCATATTTTGTCTATCGCCTTCGTCAATCCGAGTCGTAGTGAAAAGCCGAGAAGAAATCAAGTGCATATTGTCATATTTAGTTAGAAATGGCAAGGTGGCAAACTTGTAATTAGTGTAAACTTTCATTTAGTTGCCTTGACCATATAAATAGGAGATATGTCATGATTTTAGTTAGACTTTTAGAAAAGACTTTTTGGAGAAGATTTGGAGAAGACTTGGAGAAGACTTTCTAGAGAGAGAAAGTAGAGAGAGAAAGTTGTGTATTTGTAATTCTTGTACCGTACACGTAAAATTTAGCAGTGGAATCACATTAGTAGTACGTTATCGTGTGTTCGGTCACATTCGTTCACGGATTCCGCACGTGAAACGTTCGTTACGCAATCGAACGGCGTCAAAACCGGTCCTACAGCGTGGATGAAAGCTCAACAGCGGGGATAGAATCCAAGCGTGGATATCGGTACGTCTCATAATAGTCAATGTTACGCTCTATTTGACAGTATTGTCAAATTTTAGCTTCAGAAAATATAGTTGTTTTAGTAGTAAGTAACCTAGATACCCAGTTCTCGATAGAACAAGCCTAACGGAAGCTCCGACGTGGTAGTAGGAATGGATTGGTTATCGAGCAACAAGGCCGAGATAGTCTGTCATGAAAAGGTTGTCCGTATCCCGACTGATGATGGTGAGACCATTGTGGTTCACGGGGAAAAGCGTGAGACGCCGTTAAGAATTATTAGCTGTCTGAAAGCAAGAAAGTGTTGCAGAAAGGATGTGCTGCCTTTCTGGCACACATTGTAGATAAGAAAGCTGAAGAACCAAAGATCGAAGACATCCCTATCGTGAGGGAGTACCCAGAAGTCTTCCCAGAAGATTTTCCTGGCTTGCCGCCTCAAAGGCAAGTGGAGTTCCGCATTGACTTAGTTCCAGGCGCCGCGCCTGTGGCTAAGGCACCTTATAGACTTGCTCCGTCTGAGATGCAAGAACTGTCGACACAACTTCAAGAGTTGTTAGACAAGGGATTTATCCGACCAAGCTTCTCGCCTTGGGGAGCTCCAGTTTTGTTCGTCAAGAAGAAGGACGGTAGTTTCCGTATGTGCATTGACTACAGAGAGTTGAACAAGCTGACGATCAGGAATAGGTATCCTCTGCCAAGGATTGATGATCTGTTCGACCAACTTCAAGGTTCAAGCTTCTATTCGAAGATCGATTTGCGATCTGGTTACCATCAGTTAAGGATACAAGAGGAGAGTATCCCGAAGACAGCCTTCAGAACTCGATATGGACACTACGAGTTTCTCGTTATGCCGTTTGGTTTGACAAACGCACCTGCAGTGTTCATGGACTTGATGAATCGAGTTTGTAAGCCGTACTTGGATAAGTTCGTGATTGTATTCATCGATGATATTTTGATTTAGTCAAAGACGAAGGCTGAGCACGAGTAGCATTTAAGAGCCACTCTTGAGCTGCTAAAGAAAGAACAGTTGTATGCCAAATTCTCTAAGTGCGAGTTTTGGCTAAGAGAAGTGCAATTCCTTGGGCACGTGGTAAATGGAGATGGAATCCACGTGGATCCAACCAAGATCGAGGCGATCAAGGATTGGGAAGCGCCAAAGACACCAACCGAGATTCGGCAATTCTTGGGTTTGGCTGGCTATTACCGAAGATTCATTGAGAATTTTTCAAAGATCGCTCAACCATTGACGCTCCTCACACAGAAGGACAAGAAGTTTGATTGGGGAATCAAACAGGAAGAAGCATTTCAGGTATTGAAAGATAAGCTTTGCAACGCGCCAATCTTAGCCCTACCGGAAGGTACAGATGATTTTGTGGTATACTGCGACGCTTCGCGTCAAGGATTGGGTTGTGTGTTGATGCAACGCCAAAAGGTTATTGCCTACGCGTCACGCCAGCTGAAGGTACATGAAAAGAACTATACCACACATGATTTGGAACTAGGCGCAGTGGTTTTTGCTATAAAGATCTGGAGACACTACCTTTATGGTACGATGTGCACAATCTTCACAGATCACAATAGCCTCCAGCATATATTCAACCAGAAGGAGTTGAATATGAGGCAAAGACGATGGGTTGAGCTGTTGAATGACTACGACTGCGAGATTAAGTATCATCCAGGGAAGGCGAATGTGGTCGCCGATGCCCTAAGTCGAAAAGAAAGGATCAAGCCCATAAGGGTTAGGGCTTTAGAGATGGTTATTCGAACCGATTTTCCTCTGCGCATTCGTGCCGCACAGAGAGAAGCTCTCAAGGAGAGAAACCTTGAAGAAGAGTATCTCCGTGGGATGGAGAAGTTATTGATACCAAACAAGGAAGGAATGTTGTGTTTTGAGAAAAGGATTTGGGTTCCTTTGTTTGGAGGTTTAAGGAAGGTTATTTTCGATGAAGCTCACAAGTCGCGGTACTCTATCCACCCTGGAGCGGATAAGATGTACCAGGATCTTAAAGATTATTATTGGTGGCCTAGGATGAAAGGCGATGTGGCTGTTTATGTGAGCAAATGTTTAACTTGCGCTAAGGTTAAAGCGGAATACCAGAAGCCTTCAGGACTTCTGCAGCAACCCGAGATTCCCAAGTGGAAGTGGGAACAAATCTCCATGGATTTTATTACGAAATTTCCAAGAACGCCAAAAGGCCATGACACTATTTGGGTAATAGTGGATCGATTGACGAAGTCAGCACACTTCTTGCCTATCCGAGAAAAGGATAATACGAGCAAATTGGCTGAAATTTACATGAGAGAGATTGTTACACGCCATGGAGTACCTCTCTCGATTATCTCCGATAGAGACGGAAGATTCGTATCAAGGATATGGCAATCCTTCCAACAAGCTTTTGGCTCGAAGTTGAATATGAGCACCGCGTTTCACCCGCAGACCGACGGTCAAAGCGAGCGGACGATTCAGACGTTGGAGGACATGCTGAGAGCGTGTGTTATGGATTTAGGCGGTAGCTGGGATAAGCATTTGCCTCTGGTTGAGTTTTCATACAACAACAGCTACCATACCAGTATTGGTGCCGCGCCATTCGAAGCTTTATATGGGCGCAAATGCAGATCACCGCTTTGTTGGTCTGACGCCGGTGATAGACAGTTGGTTGGTCCTGATGTAGTCCAGGAAACCACCGATAAGATTGCACAGATACGAGATCGCATTAGTGCGGCTCGTGACCGTCAGAAAGCCTACGCGGATCGAAGCAGGAAACCTCTAGAGTTTGAGGTTGGAGATATGGTTTTGTTGAAGGTATCACCCAGGAAGGGTGTGGCACGCTTTGGGAAACGTGGAAAGTTGAATCCGAGGTACATTGGACCGTTCAAGATCTTGGAAAGAATCGGGTTAGTAGCATACAAGTTGGATCTACCTGCTGAACTGAATGGTGTTCACGATACATTTCATGTATCCAATCTGAAGAAAAGTCCAACACAAGTTACCGTTGCCATTCCCACCGACGAAATTCACGTTGACGACACGCTCCATTTCATTGAAGAACCTGTTGAGGTCACGGATTGGAAAGTAAACAAGACCCGCCGGAGCAGTGTCAAGCTCGTCAAAGTTCGTTGGAATGCTAGACATGGTCCTGAATTCACCTGGGGGCGTGAGGACCGAATGAAAGAGAAATACCCCCACTTATTTCCTAAGAACCCTGCTTCTACAAGCAGAACTTAAATTTCGGGACGAAATTTTTCTAACGGGGGGAGAATGTGACAACCCTCACTAAACCAGGTATCCGTACGATTAAATTAATAATTAATTACTGCTTGATTACTGTGCTTAACTGAAATTACTGATGAACTGCTACTTGACTGTTGATACTTGTACATATCTGCATCATACTTTGATTTCCGTCACTACATTATTTACATGCTGTACTCTAGTGACAAACATGATGCACAAAAGCACAGTAGCACCATGAACGGATAACCTATTGAACATGCTGATAAAGCCAGCATCAGGCAGACACTGCCTCTAAGGCTTGAATGAGCCAGAAATATTTTACTACACCCATAGTGAGTGTAGGGATACAAGGGTTGTAGAACTGCGTCTCTAGGAATAAGTTACAGTGACTGGATGTGCCTAAGACATACACTAAGCACAAAACACAGCACTTTAATTTACATATCAGCTTCTGGCTAACTAGTAAAGTGCCAAAACATGAGGAAAATATTCCTGACACTTTGGGGACTAAGTTGTGTCACTAAAAATGGTATTTACGACACATAAAAGCTTATTTAAGAACTTTTAACGGATTACTATCCAACCGAACAACCGGACTATACCCGGGATATAAAAATATTGACAGTAACATTATTGGTCTTTTTCTGAGCCAGTTAGGGTCCCTGAACACCCTAACACCCGCTATAGAGCACATCACACCACTAACCGAGTTAATCACTTAACTAACTTATCTAACCAAACTAAACCCTAACTAAACTTGTTAGAATCAAACCAAGACCCCCCCCCCCATTGTAATCGGCCCAAGCTAAGGGGGACACAATTGTACAAGTCTTGATTAAAATATTGCATGTTGTCTAGTATCTAAACAACACATGATCCATGGGATAAAGATTTCATCTTTGCCTATAAGTAACATTAGATGGCACTAGAGATTATTCACCACACAACACTCAAAATTTACTCTCTCTCTTGCTCCCAAGCTCACGGCCGAACACCCTCTTGCACACCCCACCCACTTTCGATTTTGATCATCACCTTTCAATCACCTACAAGTGTTAAGGGTCGCATACGAGGAGTCTTGGAGCAAACGGAAGACGAAGGACCTCTCTATCTCGCTTTTATCCACCTCTCTTTCGCATAGATTCTTCCCTAGCCCCGAGCTAGAGGTATAACACTTAAAACTCATACTCGAACTAATCTAAGGTGGTTAATAAGATATATGACGGTTAAAAGTCGGAAACTTGCGTTTTGAAACATAAAAGTCTACTAAAACATGAATATTGATGGTTAAAAGCACATAAGTGGTGTAAAAGTTGTAGTATTTGATTTATGTAGTTATCTAGACCCGATCTATGTTGTGGTAGCTCGGATCACCATTTAACCCGGTTTGGTTAAGATCATGGATGTTGACATAAGCTTGTTTTGAATGGTACAAGGGTTAAAAGGTGAAACTCTACCACACGAGAAACATGAACTTGTGTAAAAGTATTTTTACTTGTAAAATAGTGTTTAAAACTAGCAGATCTATGTATCTGCAAGTGGTATTTTTAAAGGACCAAGTGTCGAGAAAATCATGTTTTCTAGAAGCCGGATAGTACACTAACAAGTATGATTTTTACAAACCACAAGTGTATAAACACTTGTGAAATGAAGAGTTTCGACAAAATAACAATCTTTGTGAAAGATGACGGGAAGTTGTAAAGATGGAATTATTCTAAAAACGAGGTTTTTACGAGATTAAGCTACTCTATATAAAGATCTACAAAATATAATGGGATTTACACTATAGTTTCGGAAAAATTACAAGTTCATGTACTTATGCGATTTACATACTTGTCGACTAGTTTGATGTGTCGGAAATTGTTGAGTGAATAAAGAAGTTGTTGAAATGATTTTGTAAAAGAAAATGATACGCTTGAAAGCGTGGCCACCTCCGGTTACAGGGGAAACTCTGGCGAAATTTTTCTAAAAACTAACACTTAGAATTATTTACAAGTGTTAGAATTATTTTGACATGTTTTCAAAATATATTTCGCCACGACTTTATTTACAAATATTCGGAGGTGGGATTTTCACAAAACTAAACGTGATAAATATATATTTGGTAAATATATTTTCACAACACTGTTTATGATTATTTTGTGAAAAATACACAAATATTATTTTTAGAGTAAAAATAATATTTACAAACGTTGACGAATCCAAAATAATACGAACGCTTTCACGATAAACATATAAGTTACAACGGTAATTATTATTACCACACGATCGCTAAAACGTAACTTACGCATTATACGGAAATAATTATGAACGTATATTTTATCAACGTATTATTTTTGGGGAATATTATGTGAAATGAAAATATAATATTTTTGAGAAAAATATTTATATTTTGGAATTGGAAATGAATCTATTAAGTGAGACTTAATGGTGTAATTCGAACGCTCATGTATTAAATCCCCCATCCTTGGGAAGGAGATTAATTACCAAGTACATACGAAAAGTAAACCCGAAATAGTTGTCTAACTATTTCCCAAAAACTTAAACTATAAAGCTAAGGCACGGTCGTCCGTCTAATAGAGTTAGCACATGTAGGTCGTTGCACAGCTGCCTGATTTGGAGTACTTGGTAGTATGTCCCCCTTTTCTCATAACTGTTTTTTTCCAGTTTTCTAAACTGCGGGGGTGAAATACATGTTACTATGATTACGAATATTTCTTACATGGTATGGTCAGCTAAGGAAGGAACTGTTAGGTTATGTGATTTGGGTAGGTGAAACCTTAAGAACATTAGTCCTCGTAGTACGATCGAGGGATACAAGTGATAGGCCTATTTGAGCATAACAAACACCACCCATGCGCCCGCAGGTTGGACCATGTGGTGACCTTGTCGTAACACCACCCATGCGCCCGCAGGTTGGACCATGTGGTGACCTTGTCCTAACACCACCCATGCGCCCGCAGGTTGGACCATGTGGTGACCTTGTCGTAACACCACCCATGCGCCCGCAGGTTGGACCATGTGGTGACCTTGTCGTAACACCACCCATGCGCCCGCAGGTTGGACCATGTGGTGACCTTGTCCTATCCCCTCCCATGCGCCCGCAGGTTGGACCATGTGGTTACACATTAACTGATATGTTTCCTTATTTGCTTTCATACCAGAGTTTACAAAATATTCACACTTAAAATGGTTATAAGGGTTTATTCGCGCGCACATACTAAACACATGAACTCGCTCAACATTATTGTTGATTTTTAACTTACATGTATTTCAGGGAATTAAAGGATCTGGCACGGTATGGCACGTTTTCCCGCTGCACTAGTTTCCGAGGTCATCCGGGGTTTAGGGAATGTGACTCTTTCCTGGACAAGTCACAGTCTTTAAATTGTGTTTATGTTTTGTTTGCTTGTTGAACAAGATTATGGTTGTTAGGGTGTGTTCCCGTTAAAACAATGGTATTGTATTTGTTTTTCAAAACTTAATGGATGATCTTGCATGTTTTTAATTCATATAGCTTTGTTATGACTAAGCTATGGTATTAAGAAGTCACACCAAAATTAACCACGCTTCCGCAAAGCCAGGGTGTGACATATGTAGTCCTTAAGTCGTGGTACATCTTATCGGAACCAGGATGTACTGAGTAACGGGACTTATGGGCTTCGTCCATCACAAGTTCACGTAGGTCTCCATAGAGTGGAACCCAAATGCGCCCTGTCACATAGTAAGCGCCATCTTCTTTTTGTCCTAATCGTTGCCTCGATCCTCGCAGGGACTCAGCCCTGATGTTTTCCGGTTTCAGAGCTTCAACCTGAGCATTTCGAATCTGAGTTGGGAGGTTAGACTAGATGGTAAGCTGTAACGCTCGCACGCGCTTGGGCGTAGTGTCCTTTCGACTGAGGGCGTCTGCCACAACATTGGCTTTGCCCGGATGGTACTTGATCGCGCACTCATAATCATTCAAAAGTTCGACCCATCGACGTTGTCGCATGTTTAACTCCTTTTGCTTGAAGATATGCTCGAGACTCCTGTGATCGGTGTAGATGGTGCACCGGGTACCGTACAGGTAATGTCTCCATATCTTAAGAGCAAAAACCACTGCTCCCAGCTCCAGGTCGTGTGTAGTGTAGTTCCTTTCGTGGGTTTTAAGTTGTCGAGAAGCGTAGGCAATAACTTTCTCGCGTTGCATTAACACGCATCCGAGTCCATAAATGGACGCATCGCAGTAAACCACGAAATTGTCGGTACCTTCAGGTAACGAAAGAATAGGAGCACTACAGAGGTTATCCTTTAGCTTCTGAAATGCGGATTCCTGTGCTTCATTCCATTTGTAAGCAATACCCTTCTGAGTGAGAGCCGTGAGAGGCTGAGCAATCTTCGAGAATCCTTTGATAAACCTACGATAGTATCTTGCCAATCCCAAGAATTGGCGAACTTCGGTCGGAGTTTTGGGCGTAGGCCAATTCTTTATAGAGTCGATCTTAGCTGGGTCGACGTGAATCCCGTCCTTATTGACCACGTGCCCAAGGAAATGGACTTCTCAAAGCCAGAAGTCACATTTCGAGAACTTGGCGTACAGTTGTTCATTGCGAAGGAGTTCGAGGATAAGGCGTAGGTGTTGTTCATGCTCTTCTTGACTTTTCGAGTAGATTAGGATGTCGTCGATAAACACAATCACGAATTTGTCGAGGTAAGGCTTGCACACTCGGTTCACGAGGTCCATGAAAACCGCAGGCGCGTTAGTCATTCCAAAGGGCATGACAAGGAATTCGTAATGACCATAACGAGTTCTGAATGCAGTTTTGGAGATGTCTTCATCACGGACTCTTATCTGATGATAGCCCGATCGTAGGTCAATCTTAGAGTAGTAGCTCGATCCCTGCAACTGATCGAATAGGTCGTTGATACGCGGGAGAGGGTAGCGATTCTTGATGGTAACTTTGTTCAGCTCACGATAGTCGATGCACATTCGGAAAGTGCCATCCTTCTTCTTAACAAAGAGTACTGGTGCTTCCCAGTGTGACGAACTAGGGCGGATAAATCCTTTATCCAATAGTTCCTGTAGTTGCGTAGAGAGTTCCTTTAGTTCTGCGGGGGCTAGTCGATAAGGCGCACGAGCTATAGGCGCTGCTCCGGGAGCTAGCTCGATTTGGAATTCGACCTGTCGGTGGGGAGGGAGTCCAGGTAGTTCTTCAGGGAACACCTCGGGGTAGTCGCGTACCACTGGAAAATCTCCAATCCTCTTTTCCTTTTCCTGTGTGTTGGTGACAAGTGCTAAGAGAGCGGTGTGCCCCTTTCGTAAACATTTCTGGGCTTTCAAGAACGAGATGATGCCTGTGACTTCTCCGCCTTTGTCACCTTGCACGATGAGGGGTTTGCCAGAATGGCGGGGAATGTGAACCATTTTCTCTTGACAGAGGATTTTCGCGTGATGTTTGGATAACCAATCCATGCCGATGACGACGTCGAAGCTTCCAAGAACGATAGGGAAAAGATCGATGCTATAGGTCTGACCAGACAGTTCTAGTTTGCAGTCCTTGATAACGTGTGAGGCCTCGATGTTTCCACCATTAGCTAACTCGACGACATGCTTAGAACTTAGTAACGAAGGCGGGTGCTTTAGCTTCTTACTAATACGTAGGGACACATAACTAGCATCGGCTCCGGAATCAAATAACACAGAAACATAACGATCATCGAGTAGGAACTTACCCGCCACGACGTTGGGGTCATTCCTTGCTTCTCCAGCTCCAATCACAAAAGCCCTTCCCCTTGCACCATTCCCAGCATTGTTGTTTTGATCGTTGTTTCCAGCTCCCTGATTGTTGTTGCGGTGCTGGTTCAGTTCAGGGCAATTCTTCTTAAAGTGCCCCTCAGCTCCACACTGGAAACAACCCTTGACGTTCCCATGATGTTGTTGCTGCTGCTGGTTCTGCCCGGCGGGACGCGGGCTCCTACAGTCCTTGGCCTCATGCCCCATCTTGTTACATCGCTGACACTGACTTTTCCCACAAGGCCCACTGTGATGTCGATTGCACTTGTTGCACTTGGGGTGGTTCCCGCGATAGCCACCCTGTTGTTGAGGGCCCTTGTTGTTGTCAGTTTTCCTTTGCTGGGTTGGGGCCTGAGTGGGGTTAGCATCCTTGCTTTGATTTCCTTCCCACTTACGCTTGTTGTCATTAGAAGTTCCAGCAGTAGCACTGATCCTTTTGGGCAGCTTGCCCTGTTCCACGGCCTGGTCAGTGAGTTTGTGAGCAAGACGGACGACCGGCTGAATGGTATTGAGGTTGGCTGCAGTCACATGGCTTCGAATCTCTGGAGCCAAACCCTTGATGTACAATTCGATTCTTCGGTACATGGGTCGAGACATGTTTGGGCAAAGGGCAGCATAGTCGTTGGACTGTTTGGTGTATGCCTCGATCTCTGATCCAACCATCTTGAGCTCATAGTACTCATTTTTGAGCTTGTGGATGTCATCCCTGTGACAATAATCCTCCTTAATCATGTCCTTGAAATCCTCCCACGCAGTAGCATTAGCAGTTTCCAAACCAAACATCTGAATTTGCGCCTTCCACCAGGAAAGTGCGTTTCCTTCCAGCGTACCAGTAGCAAATTTCACCCAATTTGCAGGGGGACACTCACAGACCGCAAAGACGGCTTCGACTTTCTCAATCCAGTGCAGAAGACCTATGGCACCCTCAGTGCCATTGAATGGGAGAGGTTTGCAATCCATGAAAGTTTTGAAAGTACACACGTGTGGTTGCGCAGGTGCATGCTGACCTGTGGTGAGAAGCGAAGCGAATAGGTTTAGGGGTAAAAGACGATGCGGCGGTAGGATCTAAACATCCTAGGATAACGAGTTTACCTCCAGGGTGAGCTGCGAAAGCTGCAGCCACCGTGTTAAGCAGGTTAGTGAATTGAGCCTGAGTCATGTTGATGTTTCCTCTTCCACGTCCACTCATTGTCTTCATAATCAGAAAACATAGTATGAGTGTGATGTCGTAATGTAGCGAGAATGAGATAGAAGAGGGAGGTGTATCTATCTAACTAAGCACACTAGTACGTATAGCAAAACAGAAAACATAAAGCAATCAAGCAAGTAAACACTAGTCCGAGCTATGAGGTCTAATGTGTTGAGTCTTGCACTTGGAGTGTAGTGTCGTCGCGAGTCACGGGTTATAATCTGGTTTTTCTCAAAAAGATTTTTCCCCTTTTTAAAACCAAGTTCACTATAACCAATGGCTCTGATACCAATCTGTCATACCCCCCCCCCCAAAAAAAATCCACCTGCGGAACACCACCGCTTGGGGGCGTGACTGACCAGGATCCAGCCACCAATTATACTGAGCAATAGAATAAATAACATAAGTAATACTTACCAACCACCAGGTCAGCAAATATCATAGTCAAAGTTCAAAAGTTTTAAGTTTAAGTAATAGTTCAGACAAGTAGCGGAAGCATGGACAAAATGGATTAAAACAAAGTTCTTAGTTCGAGTTGTTTAAAACCCAACACACAGGTTAGACGACCACTACACATCCGCAAGCTGCAAGCTCCTGAATCACTGGGTACCTGCAAAGCATGCAGTAGGGTATCAACATAATGTTGGCGAGTCCACGAGGTGTCAAGTTTTAGTTTTCGAAAACGTAAGTTGTTTAGATAAAACATTTATAATCACGTTGTGGGGAGCTACCCCATCTGTAAGCTCACTAAACTATAGATACCGAAACTATTGACGGAAAGTTGTTGTGCCCCAAGTCAATGTCTATCGTCATTGACCAAGATGCAAGGTCTACTAGTTCACGCCCGATCTCCCCCGGTCACGATGTGAGGTTGTCAAACCTAATAGCGCTATCAACTAATAACCCGTTCGCCCCCGGCGATTAATCGGTACTGTAAGCAGGGACTTAAGGTGATAGAGTTTCGTTTAGCTTGGCTAGTTGTGATTTATAAATAATATCCAAACGTATCTCCCCCGGAGACAGTAAATACCCATTCGGATTTCCCCCGGAAATAATAGTTCAAAAGTATTTTTCCAAAAGTTGGCAGTTTGTCCGTGTCCCTCCTTGGGACGCATGCTTTTAGTGTGTGAACTCACCTTGGGTTGCTCGGCAGATTAGGTTACTTGTCAAATACGCTGGTCACCACGTCCTAACATGGTTACCAGTATAGGTCAGGTTTGGGTATAGAGAATGTCACATATATTTTACACAGAACCTAGCACATAGCATGCATACACACAGTTACATGTTGAGTTATTGGGCCTGCTCTACTATTGGATCAGTCAATAGTAACAACAAACACATAGTTCAGTTAAACAGGAAGCCCAAACAAATCACGTTGTGGCCCAATAACTAAAGTGAGCAGCCCAGTCGAGACAAGGTGGTCTCGACTCTAGAACATGCGGTCTCGAGTCGCAACCAGGAGGTCTCGGCTTGTAATGGCTGGTCTCGAGTGGTGCAGGCATGACTCGCAACCTCGGAGATCTCGAGTCCCGTCTCGAGTTGTCATGATGTGGTCTCGAGTCGAGACCTTGATGGTCTCGAGTCCCTGAAGTCCGTTTTGAAGTTGCCTGATCTTGGCCTCGAGTCGCAACCGTTGCGGTCTCGAGTTGTAACGCCATGGTCTCGAGTCGCAACCGTTGGTCTCGAGTCGTTTACCTGCTGATTGTGATGCATCTGCCCGAATTGTACTATGCAACAGAACTTGTTTCCATGATTTTTATGTACTAACCAATGAGGGTTCACAAACATGTTTTGTTGTCTAAAACCTTAATCAAATGGATCAAACAACCAGATTTCAAATTTCTATAACACCTTCATATCATAATCATGTTGTTCATCCTTAGGGTTTTCATCATAAGCAAACATGTTCATTTAAGCAACTATAGCACCTTAGTTCACATTATCATCATCATTTCATCATTTAATCACACGGTTCACCTTACACACATTCAACAATCACATACACAAAGTATCAAAACCATCTTAATCAAAACAACAATAGATCAACATACACTTCACTCAAACAACAACCACAATATCGACTACATAGGGGCATATTTAGCATGCATATAACTCATCAAGTAAACACGTATGGTATTTCTATCTCTATATTGCAAGGAACCACTAACCGGTTAGGTTTCAAGGTGTGAGAGTATGAAGTAATCGATGAATGAGCTTCCAAATAAGATCCCAAGCTTGAACCGAAAGTCCTTGTTGTCACCGGTTTGGTCCGAGAGAAAAAGGAGAAGAGGGGTGATGCTTGATTGTTAGGGTTTAATGTTTTTCTAGAGAGAGGGAGTGAGGATGAAGTGAGAGAGAGTGTAGAGGAGAGTGTGAGGGTTTCCGGGTATATATATTAGGTGGTGCACCCCAAGTGGGCTTCCGAGTGGGCTAGGGGGGTTTGCGGCCCAACCGGCCCCAACTATCTACGGTTCACTCGAGACCGAGTGGTCTCGAGTCATGGTCTCGGCCCACTAGTATTTATACCCTTATATATATATATATATATATCATACACACAACACATAGCATAACAAGTTAATCACAACTTTCATTTAATAATTCGTACGTACACGTTGCTAATACAAGAGGGTTACTCGGGAAAACCCGAAGTGTCACAAAAAACATAGTTTAAAATATACTTGTAAACACTTGTTAGAAAATATTTTTCTAAGTGTTTGAATTTTTGGAAAATTTCGCCATAGTTTCCTTAAAAATGGCGGTGTCCATGCTATTTAGCATATCATTTTCTTTTCAAAAATCATCACACAATAATCCACAATCAACTCTAGGCAATAATATACTTATCAAGTGCAAAAACTATTCCATTTACAATACAACATGAACTTGATCTTTCACAAAAACGCGTAGTAACTTGGTAAAGTGTTTATTAGCCTTAGTTACCCTCCAAAATATATTTACTTCTTGGTAAATCTTATTCTTGGAAGTTTTAGATGTTTACAACTTGTAAACATATTCTACAAAAATGTTTATTTATTAGATCTTCTTGTTTCAAAAGTATTTCTACACTTATTTTGTCATTAAAAATAGTGTAGGTTTAATAAAAACCATGATCTTTCAAAAATCATCTTTTGAACTTGGTTTTCTTGGTAAATCATTCATAAATCTTGGATCTATAATATCACTAGGTTACTTTGATCATTGTTTTACAAGAAATCATTTTTATTCATCAAGTTCATGTGTTCACTAGAAGATGATCATCCTATGTTGTTACATGATCATCCTCACACTTGCTAGAGTAAGTGTTTAAACATCATCTAGCAAGCTTCATGTGATGATTAACATCATCATCTCAAGAAATCAACAAGCAAGCATCTTACATATACTAAACAACATCATTCCATCCATATATCATCATATGTTAGCTTTATGTTTCAAGATTCAAGTGTATGTTTTTTAGTGATCTTATGATTTCAACATAATATATCTTTTAACCACTAAAAATAGATGTAACAAGAGTTAATAAGGATCTTACTACTAGCTTCAAGCTAGGGAAGAACAATGATGAATATGGAGTGGATAAAAGCTTGTGGTGGAGGTCCTTCAATATCTGAGATCACCAACCCTTCTAATATGGCTCCTTACACCTTGTGTGAAGCTTGGATTGTATGAACTTGCAAAGAAAATGGCAGTGGTGTGTGGGGATGGGGTCGGCCGAAAGCTTTAGAGAGGGAGGAAGAGAGTTGAAGTGTGGAAGATGGTGAGATGTCTAGTATACTTATAACTCTCTAAGCTCTATTGTCCAAAGGTTAATGTGTCTTAAGAAGTACCAACATAATCCCATCAAATCCCTAGAAGATTAATTGAGATCTAGTAAAGATTGAATAAATCTTGAGGTTTGGGCCACTATTTGGGCCGTAAATCATAAGGGGGGAGGGGGTTCATGTGTAAATTTGAATGATAAGTGGGTAATTGGTGGAGGTTAAGTGTAAAAGCTAGTGTTTTATACATAAGGTATGTTATATAGTGTGTTAGGGTGTTAGGGAACCATAACTAGTTCAAAAATAATAAAACAATGCTTCTAGCAATATTTTGGTGTTCCGGGTGATGCCCGGTTGTTCGGTTAGATACCGGTTGGTTAAAGTGTCAAGTGATTCCGTTTAGTGATTTTTAAGTACCCTTTTGTGACACTTTTAATTCCCGACACTTAGGAAAGCATACAGGACCATTTTGCCATATTTTTGCATGTTACTAGCATGTTAAAATGCTGATTTTTGATGATTAATGCAGAATTCTGCACTTTGAGTGGGTTTTAGGCACTTTCCGACACTTAAACTATCACCTAGTGTCGCAGTTTTATAGTCCTTACTTCCCTAGACTCCATACTAGTGTAGTACCTTGTCTCTGGCCCTTACGGGGTCTCAAAACACTGTCTGTCTATGTACTGAACATTGTCAGCATGTTTCTGAGTCATCCGCTAACCGTGCTAACTGTGCTTTGTGCATCGTTTACGTCACTAAAGTTTGTACGTGATAAATGATGTGACAGTATGAAATGTGATGCACATGTATGCATGATAAGAAATCAGAAAACAGTTTAAGTCATCAGTTGTGATTAAGCACAGTCATTAAGCATAAATCAATATTAATTAATTGTACGGGCACATGCAATTTTGACGGTTGTCACAATTTATAGGGAGAGTATGATGGTTTAAGTTGGTGCGATGTTGCGATGTGTCGAATGGTCGCCCGGTCGAATGGCCATTCGGTCGGATGGCCATGCGAGCGGATGGTCATCCGGACGGAGGTCCATTCGATCGGATGTCCATTCGGACAGCCGAGTTGTGTTTGTTAGTTTTCCAACTTTTGTTTCGTATGTTAAGCGTTGCGTTGCGTTTAATCGAGTTGCGAGTGGGCGTATAAGCGGGTATGCGTTTCGTTGGTAACCACATAACATTCAAACAATTAATTACACAATTACACACATAATAACTAAAATGTATAGGAAAATCCGCATTTCGAGTTTGCGTTAAGTTTGCGTTGCGATAGCGTTTAGTCTAATCAAGCGATGTAACATGCGATGAATGTGTTTAGATAGTAAGCGTTGTAAACATCGTTTAAATGCGATAACTGCGTTTTGAATAAGCGCTGTAAAAAGCGTTCAAAATATAGTTTAAACCCATTGCGATAATTGAAATCTCGGGAGTACAAGCGATCAAGAATGAATTGACGGTGATTAGTAACGATCCGAAAAGTCGATTGACGGTGATTAGTAACGATCCGAAAAGTCGGGTTGTTACAACATGTGTCCCTGATTCAGTTTTCCTACATAAGGGTATATCAGACAATCCATTCAATCAGCAGAGGGCAAATTAGACAATTCCTTCAATAAGCAGATCACGAGTTCGTTACACCACTATCCCGGTAATTATGAATCGTATCAGTTTAATCGATTGTTGTTTTCAATGGATCCACAGAGCAACACCGCACGAAACACAGATGTTGATTTTGAGGACGTTGAATTCGTCAGTGAGCATTCCAATAGAAATTAATTTCGCATGTTATTATTTAAACAAATCGCATGTTATAAAAAGCATGAAATACAATTTCGCATGTTATACAATTTCACATGTTTAAAATGTCACATGTTTAAAATGTCGCATGTTATAAAATTTCACATCTTTATAATGTCGCATGTTACACAATTTAGCATGTTATACAATTTAGCATGTTATACAATTTAACATGTTATATAGTGTAGCATATTATACAATTTAGCATGTTATACAATCTAGCATATTATACAATTTAGCATGTTATACAATATAGCATATTATACAATTTAGCATGTTATACAATTTAGCATGTTATACAATATACAATTTAGCATGTTATACAATTTAGCATGTTATAAAATTTAGCATGTTATATAATGTAACATGTTATACAATTTAGCATGTTATAGAATTTAGCATGTTATATAATGTAACATGTTATAGAATTTAGCATGTTATAGAATTTAGCATGTTATATAATGTAACATGTTATACAATTTAGCATGTTATACAATTTAGCATGTTATACAATTTCATATTATACATTTTCGCATGTTATACAATTTCGCCTGTTGTTATGAAAACCTAAATTCGCATGTTAGTTACAAGTATTCGATGTTATTTACAAATTCGCATGTTATAGATTTTGTATGTTAGTTACAAGTATTCGCATGTTGGATTTGTGGTCGGTCGTTTTTCTTGCTCTGTTGCTCCCGCACAACTAACATGAAAAATCACATCAAAATTTTTATTATTCTAGTAAGCATTGTTGTCGATTGGGGATATAATACCTCCCAAAGTTGTTGTAGTTGTCATAATCGTCGGATGAACAATCGATTGGATGAAATCGCACCGGCAGACGTCGATTGCAGAAGAGTCGGTTGGAGAAGAAGGTACCGAACGAAACTACCGGGATTTTGATAGAGGAATTTTCAATTTTATCCTTCGCGGTTGGTTTTATGTATATTAATTTGATTAATTTAATTATATAAATTAATTTCCCAGCGTTCAATAGATAGAAGATCGGACGGCTGGGCTTATCGCGTACATAATGTAGGATATATATATGTGGGAGATAATCATGAGAAAACTACATCTAAATGAGAAAACTAGAAAACTAACTAAAAAAGTCTAAAAAAAGCTAAAAACATACCAATTTTTTTTTTACAATTTTTTTAAAAAAAAATCGTTGCTTTTTATACATAAAAAAGTTTTCAAAAAAAAATTGTTGTACTGCACATGGGCATTATATGTGTACTACACATGTGCACTATATCCGTGCACATGTGCAATACAATAAAAAAAAAATTATTATTATTTTTTTTTCCATGCATAAAATATAGCGATTTTTTATAAAAAAAATGTAAAAAAAAAATAGTATGTTTTTTAGGCTTTTTTAGTTAGTTTTTTTGTTTTCTCATTTAAAACTAGTTTTCTCATGATCCATCCCCTATATATATAAACATCAACATGCATGCTACAGCTACGTTAGCGTTTTTTAACGGTTTTACGCTCCTCTGCAACACAAGGTCCGATACTAGTTAATAAGTAATAATAATGATAATAATAATGATAATAATAATAATAATAATAATAATAATAATAATAATAATAATAATAATAATAATAATATATTAATATTAAAATGAAGTTGAGTTGTTAAAACTTGGGTAATTTTTTAGGGATAAATTGGATAACTAACAATGTCATATGTAGCACAAAATAGCTTCTCTTGGTTTCTATTTCTCATCATTCTTCCATTCAAACCCACTAAAAATCACCAAAAAGCTGGATCTGTAAAACCAGAAACCCCAAAGTAAAATCTAACATCTAAAATCATCTTCACTCGTTACGGATTGAACAATATTTCTCCCATATGGACGGCGATTTAGCTATTTCACCCATCAGATTCTTAAATTTATGGCTGCAATCTCCTCCACTGTAAAAAAATATATATATATATGGTTACCTTTTATTCTTAAAAAACGAAAGCCGATTAAAAAAAAAAGTTTAGCACATCATCATTTACAAAACTGAAAACAAATCACTAAAAAAGAGAGATACCTGATACGGTTCAATGATGCAATAGCTCTAAGTGCACTCCGAATCATGTCTTCATTGCGGTCAACTTCTTGCTTTACAGCATCATTTTTAGGTTTGAAGTTAACGGTTTTTTGGAGAGGCTCCACCAATGAATCTAAAACTGTAAGCGTTTGAACCAACCTTAGGATATTAGCTATGAACGAGTGTCTACATGCCCAAACAATAACTAGTTAAAATATATAAACCACTCACCTGCTAAGACAGCTGAAGGACACTTGTCTGCAAGTTTTGAGAGAATAAGATGGCAAGGCATCTTAACATCATAATGATCTGTGTCATGAAGACGCATATCAACATTATTCAGAGAGTAATTCTTGAGTACGTGGTAAAATAGATGGGTCAATATTGCAAGGGTCGTTTCAGGTTCACCCGAAACACTTTTTGTCCAAATATTATGAATATTTAGGGTTAAATAAGATCACAAAGGTATTTGAATAAATTTATTTAGGAGGATTAACACATTAATGATATGCTCCGGGCGACTTACGAGGAAATTTGACCTGTTACCTTTTTAAGAGCCGTTAAAGATAAAAACATATTGACCCATTGATACGTCGAGTCAAAACTGTCAGCTCTAGCTTGTGATAAATTGTGGGTTCAATTGCTACAACTATGGTTCATAATCTATTACAATGAACTCACCATCAAGTCCAGATTTAAGGTAAGGCACAATGAAAGACGAAGGGTTCAACTGATCAAGGCAGTTATCAAGCAATGTATCTACGCATTCAAATGCTGCTTTCCTCAACTCAAGGCCATCATCAACGGTATGCTTAAAAGGACCAAGGTCCACTGTTCGAATCAGTTCTTTCTGCACAAACATTATGGGGAAAGTCGACACTTAATAGTCAATACATATATGCACCAATAATGTTTTCAATGTAGAAATTATCAAAAGAGAGCTTATTTTGGGGGGTTTCTATCACACATATCAAAAGAAAATATAACAATTACCTTAATAACTGTCTGGTCATAAAGAAGTGGTAAAAGTTCAGGAAGAAGGCCCTTGATGAGATTTGGCTTGTTGTGGCCAGCTGTGCTTAAAGCCAAAACAGCTGCACGCCTAACATGCTGCCCAAATTCATTCATTAAAAATTGAAAGATCAACTATATGAATTGTTGGACCACACATACAGGGTTTTTTTTTTTTTTAATATAACTCAAAACTCTACAACTCTTGAAGTATTATCTTTGTTAAACTCACCCGATCCTGATCCTTGATAAGCATAAGGAATGAGGAAATCTCTGGGTACAAGACCGAATCGATCTTCTCTGGTCGTTCAACAATAGAATACTTCACAGCAACAGCAACAGTTGCTCTGGTAAATGCAGCAGGACTGGTCGTTCTCTCCTAGAGAAATATATACATTTCTTTCAACATTAACTTGAGCAAGCGACAAACCTGACCACCCGTAGAACTTCATGAAACATTTATAATATTACCTTGAGGGCAGGAACAAGTTTTGAAGGCTTGATGAGAGCAATTTTTCCGAGACACTCGGCTACCACATTGCGGACACCCTCTTCCTCACTTTCACAGTGGTTAAATAGTAAGTTGAGTATCTTTTCAACGCTAGAATCCTGAAATTCGGCTTTATCTACAGACTGTCTCACTATCACCTGCAAAGGAGATAATGAATAATCATATTGCGAGTGTGTAAGGCATCGGAATTAAGATCTATCTAAACTAACCTCTTTCAAAGAATGGAGCAACAGATATTGTTTTTTCTGCTGATTATCTATTTGGTTAAGAATAAATGGCAAATACTTGGGCAGATTGCCGACTGCAATATTGCCAAGTGCATACGAGGCTGCAGATTTGATCTCTTCAAAGGGAGACTGAAAGGATCCAATAACTATGTTTTCTATGTGTGCATGTGAACTCAAATCTTTTCTTCTCCCAATTTCACCCAAACATAGCAAAGCAAGGTGGTGTTTGGCGGAGCTAATAGTGGTGTTATCATCTTTTAAGATCTGTGTGAGCATGTTGACTGTAGATGAAGATTCGTGATCACCTGCAGCAAGGCAGAGGACAGCAACACACTGGGCTATGGAAAACAAAGCCTGTTTAGCAATAGCGCCTCCTGATTGAGGAGGAGATGGTTTAGCGGTGGAAAGAAGAGACTCCAGCAGAGCATCAAAACTGGTGTTGGCGGAGTAAACAAGAGTAGCAAAAAAGTTCTGCAAAGCCAAAAGGGCCTGGCCTTGAAGCAATGAACTTTTGACTAATGCCAAGGCCTGGGGAAGAACTTTATTTCTCACAGCCAAACCAACAGACCTCCTGTCTGACATCAACGTACAGCACAGTTCAAGGGCAAGAGCCGTCATATGCAAGTCTGTATCACTGCTAATCAAACATATATCAATTCTCTAATATACATTATTATTAACCTGAGATTAAAGAAAAAAAAAATGATATTACAAACGCCGGCCAACCTGATCAAAGTTGAAAGTTCCACAATGATGACTTCATAAGCAGCAGAGCCAATTTTATCACCATATGCAACAATTAGTGTGTTTAAAGTACCCAATGTTGCCTGCCTTAATGCTCGATTAGCCTATTTTCCAAAAATAGAAAGAACCATCACTAAACTTTTTCGCTAAAGGAAGTACAATACTGGTGTTTCTTTCTTACCTTGCGTAGAAATGCAGTTAACTCCACAATCACATGCTCTAGTACACATGAAAGGTCTAAGTGCAGCGGAGATGCAGCTATCACTGCAAAAGCCTGAAAACCGCAACAAGGATCAGAGACACAAGTTTACACACTTGCGTACTTAGCATATTATACAAATCAAACCTCTTAACCTATTATAAAAAGAGATATACAGTCTTTAACACTTGAGAAGGGTCTGTAAGTTTATCAAAGAAAAAAGAAAATATAACAGGTAATGGTGCTTCCAAGAGAACCGCCATGACTCATGATTCCTACTAGAAAGCGGGTGTCAGAATATATTTGGGTTAGGCTCCATTAGGGTTTCATAATCATGTCAATATATATACTATACATTATAACACTTTTATACACACTCAACATATATATACAATTACTGTTTTTACCTTCACAGAGGGAAAGGTAGATTTATCATATTTGAAGAACGGGGATATGTATGTCTACTGAAGTTTCATTGATCCCTTCACTATATCATTTTTGGTTGTTAACTAGATAACTGATAATCAAGTATTCACTAACTCATACAAACATGTATGTATATGGACCGAAACTAATGATCTACCTAAGTGTGACAATTTTATCTAATATATTCATATTCACTTATCAAAGCTAAGTCAGGTATCAGACTGCCAATGTTGGCTGAGAGTCATAAAGCAAGGAGATAAAGAATGGCACAGTATAACACAACAGCAATACCCTTGGTTTAAAAAGTGTGAGGTGCTCCAAGGCGTTCAAGTCTCGAAAGCCAAGATGCGAGGCAAGAGCTTCACGTACACGAGGCACTAGGTATTCATATAAAATTTATAGTTTAAAGATAATACGTACTACATTGTTAAAATCTTCAAGCACCCACAATGTAGATGACCAAAAAAAATACATACAATTTGATATACAAAGAAACTCTATGTGCAATCAAACAAGCTATATGTAGAACTGAAGTAGCTCAAGAAAACAAATACACAGTAAAAAAGCTTCATGTACAACCTAAAAGACTTTATGTATAAATCTAAGAAGCCTTATTTGAACTGAAACCTAAGACGCAACAATTTAGAAAAGTATATGTGCAACCTATAAAGGCTGAAAAAAACAGTAAGAAACAAATTTAACAAAAAAAAAATAAGGAGAGTCAGAAAATGGGCTATTACTTGATAATATATATATATAAATATATATGCCTGTAACACATTAACAGGGCCTCACCTCCTACCCCTTTATTTAAACTTAGAGCACTAAATCATAGTTGTCGATAGCGAATAGCGACAAATAGCGACAAGGCACCTATAGGCTACGTAGCGAATAGCGACAAATAGCGACGGCTATTTTATAAATAGCGATTACACTAGAAAAAGAATTTTGAAAATTTTTACATGTATATTACATCAAAATACCCTTGTATATATGCTATTTTATATGTATATTTAACAAAAACTAATAGTTAGCAGCAAAAGTTTAGGACTTATATGTTGGAAGTTTTGGGTGTGTGAATGAAAGTCAAAAAAGGTGGTAAATACTTTGTCCCACATTGGTGTGTGAACAAAGTGAGTAGTTGCTTATAAGGTAAAGTATTTACTACTCCATTGTAGCTTTATGACATGTTTTACCACAAGTCCTACCCGCGCGTAGGGGGGTGCAAAAAATGAGTTTCTGATCTGGAATTTAATTGAACTCGTGCGTGCCCGCTCCGAAAACCCGGGCCTGCTTTGCACCATTAACCTTCGTTTTTGTATTAAAAAATGCTGCAACATCAAATCAAAAAAAAAAAAAAAAAAAAACCTTAATTGTCGCTAACTTCGCTATTGATCGCTAAGGCCCATATAGCGACACTTGGTCGCATGGCTACATAGCGGTCACTATAGCCGCTATTAACAATTAGTGACTAAATCTTAGCATTCTAAAGAGAAAACAGGCGCCGCTTTGAAAATACATTGAAAAAATGAAGAGAGAGAGAGCTCTCAACAACTCAACTATGGAACTCGCAATAACTCAGCTATGGAGCTCACATCTCTGACTGAAACATCAGATGTACGCAAAGTGCCACCAGTTCATGTAACCACATTTTTTCAGCCATGGTAACGCACCTGAGCCATGCCTTTTAAAACTAAGGTAATACCTTACTTTTACAGCATGAAAAATCAATAAGCTATGAAAGTCTTAAACTTGATCTTCAGCTTAACCATCATGTCCATTTAACAATAGTAGAGCTATTTCTAAATAACCAGTTTGTCTTTACAGTAGCGACAGACCTTTTACAATTTTAAATTGTTGCAGCAAAATGACAATTAGTATAAGCTAAAATAAATATGACAATACTTGTGGAGAACTTAATTTTGGCAGTTAAACAAACCTTGACAGCAGTAAGTCGTGTTATCTCATTTCCCATTCGATCCACAAGAACAGGAAGGCATGCAGGTAATTCTGCCGTGAGGTAATCACCAAAAGTGGAAACAACAAGCCCCATACAAGAAATAGCACATTCCTTAACCTCCTGGTCTTGATCTTGGTTCGTCAAACGTGACATGATGGCATTATATATTGGATACACATAGGGTTTGAAATCAAAATCAGACACCTGAACAGCCCGTATATAACCTCAGAAAGGAAAAAAATCAATATTTAAAATCGAAACGAAAAAAAAAAACAGACAAAACCTTAATGTCTGGGCGCACAACTCGAACAAGTTCCCCGCATACTCTTAGTGCCTCAGCTGTAACTTTGTAATAGCGTTCACCAACAGCAGCTAATACAGGAGCAGAAATAGCCTAAACATACGAAATACAATATAAATCATTCACATGAAGTTAGATACAGCATAAACATATATCAATTTTTTTTTCAGTCCTAACAACTAATTGCATGGAAAAAAAAAATTAAGATCACTTTGATAAAAAGCATTACCTTGATGTATGGATGAAAAACGGCTGGAGAATGTGAGGCCAAAACTAATCTTGTAAATACAAGAGCCTCGATCTTGAGGTTTGAGGTTGAGGATGTGTCCTGGAGAAAGGATATGGTTGAAACAACAATAGCAAATAGAAATAGAATTGCAAGATTTCCCTTACACAAAGTGCTTTCTCTATTCCAGGAATGAGGGATCTAATGTGGTCAGCAAGGCAGTCAGGCAAAACAACAACAAGCTCTTTCAGAACCGAAAACGCACCAATCTGAAGATAAAACCATTATGAGGAAAGGAAACAATCAACCGCTTACAAAACAAACAATAAACAATCAAGTACCTTTGTCTTAATAGACTTTTCACGCAGCTGCCTATTGATAGATTTAACAACCTTGGGTACTTCTTGCTTCAATGACCATCTGGGGCTACAATAACATTAACTTTCAGGTTTAGCCTATGCTATAAATAAAAGCAACTTGCCTACCTTAATTTGTCCGCATCAACCTGCCCATTTGTGACATTTCCAGTTTGACGTAGCAACTCAATGAAAGTGTTAAAAACATCCATCTGCAGAATACAAAATCACTAAGTTAAACATGTCATGATAAACAGGGAAGTAAGTTTGCAGTTTACCTTCACGTTTTCTTCCCTCTCTTTGAACCGATCAACCAACTTCGGACAAGCCTGCATGACATAAGCCATTTACATATGCATAGTGTCTATAAGTACATCTATAGCTTCAATATTAATGTCCTCGGGAAATTGTCAAAGTACTAAAATACACTTCTAAAATATAGAAGCCGTATAACCTCATCATATAGATTTGAGAGCATCTCAGGACGAGAAACAATTAGTGCTGCCAGGCATTTTGCAGCAGCTCTTCGAACCTTCCAGCTAACATCCTCGTCGTCTGTATATTCATTCGTACTATCACTGCAAATCAACCAAACATGATAGATAAAACTAAAATTTATCAGTGAGAACCTAGATAAGAAGAAAAACATACTCATCATCCTCATCATCATGGACTTCATCATCAGTGTCCTCCTCCATGTTATCAGTGAAATTGGGATCATAACTAAGATATTCCAAAGCCAGATGTAAAATTTCCTTACAGTAAGGGGATATGTCCCGAGGGCATCTAAGTAGAAAACTTTCCAGAGCCTGCACCACAAGCATATTCTACTTTAAAAATTAAAGAGAAAATAGAAACAAAAGGGCATAGCCAGATCCAATACCTGCAAGCTATACTCACGAAGCTCCTCGTCATTCTCTGATGCATTCATGCAATATTCATTTAGAACTGGAACTGTATCTCCAAGATGTGGACCAAACCGATAACCCACAGCACGGCTAACACAACAAAATATCATAATTCATCAACAATATAACGAGTGATGCGTATAAATGAACAGTTGCACACAAACAAAAATGTAAAACAGCACAGCTTAGGGGATCTTCGATAGATATTTGCAGAAACAAAGCTAATACAATGGAATGCAAAATATGGACTAATGAATTAATAGCCAAATCTCTATTTAGGTTGCACAAAAGATATACTACTGTAAGAAAAATACGAAAGGTATACCTTAAAGCCCCAATCATCTGAATGTTTGTACGCGTCATTTCAGGTTTTGCTCCCTTGTTCTGTAAAAGCCGAACAACTTCATTTGTGGCCTTGGCCAACAAGTCATCTGACAGGCTTGATGCCAGGGAAGCTATATATAATGCAAAGATATTTAGTTAGAGAAATACTTGTACATCAGGAAGCAATCTGACTTAACTTACCTATACATGATACTGTCTTCTTTCTTACACTGGCTTGATTGGAACTTAACTGAGGCAATAGGGCCTTTAACATATCCTCATGATCTGATGTCATCAAATTACCAAATTTATGCAGGATATCACATAAGATATCAAGGCATTCACATTTTATGTCTGTCTTCATTGCCTGGGAAAAGAAAAGAAAAGAAAAGAAGAATATGTTAGATATGTCTTACTAGCATGTGAGGGAGGATTCAAGGTAAGTAACTCACAGGGCTTGTAATTCCTCCAAGCAACTTTGGAGAAACTGAAACAAGAACTGATTGTGCAACAGATGAGGTAGGAACTTCAGAAAAAATGGTCTTGAGAGCTATGCTTGCAATGTCACGATGCTGATCTTTCCCATTAAGCAGTTTATTACATAGCTTATCAGTCATCTCCAGTACCTGGGCCTCGTGGATTTTTTTAACGAGTGGGGCAAGACTAGAATAGAAAACAAGTTTAAAAGTGAATAAGAAAGAATAGCTAACAGTAAGTAGCAAGGAAGGAAGGAAGGAAGATGTCAAACCATTTAATGGCCAGTCCAGAAACATCACCAGCTGCATCATCAAGCTGCTGTAGAACAATATTGGACAATCTCACCTCAAGCTCATTGTCAAGTTTAAACCCCTCTTTGTTCAGTTCATTCAATAGGTCAGACGTTGCCATATATCTGTAATCTTTGTCCTTCCCCGTCATCTGCATGAGCCAAATATTGTTGTATCAATTCTAAACCGCTTTCACAGGTATTATGGAGTCCATAGCTACTTACCTTCTCCAGGATAGCAGGTATGGATGAATTTGCCATCTAAATTGCTTTTTTAGATACCTGATATACATACAAAAGAGATAAGTATATGCTAGCTTGCTTGCTTGCTTGCAAGTAAATTAGTATGTATGCAATGACTCTGGTGAAAATAAGAAAACGAATCTAATTCATTGCAATGGTTGGTATGAGGCAGATCTCATAATGCCTATTGTTAAGACAAAGCACAGTCAAGAATCCTTAGCAGAACCAAGTATTGGCTTTCACTTGAATCGAAAACCAAAGCAATCTCATTGTTCCCAATTAAACAGACATGGATTTCAAACAAAGAAAAAAACCTAGTGAATGAATCACTTACAGCCGCAGTGAAGCGTAGCTTTATGTCGTCTTCGATTTCGATCGGAATAACCTTTCCCAATACGACGATGGGACTGCTTTCAACCCAATGTTTCTTATGTGTCGCTACAAAATTCTCTTCTATGCTATTTAACCACTAAGATAACAAGAGCCAGTTTGCAGAGTATTAAAATTTAGGGATTTTTCGTCAAAATATATAGGTTAAACCCATAGCTTCTTTTCGAGTTTTACAAAATAATAATATTTTATTATTTAACAATTGTTTCAAAGTTTAAACCCTAGATAATTCTTGAGATGGATAAGAAATTTGAATAAAAAAATCACTAAAGTTGACCTGGATCATGACTACTGGTTCATTAGAGTTACACCATTAACTCTATTTTACTGATATCACAACAAGTTGTCGTCACCTTGACCGCCACTTTAGCTGACACCACCTTCGCTAGTCGATTGTCATCACCGTTGTTTGTCGTCTGCCACAACTCCCAGTCGTCGTTGAATTGGTTGTTACCTTAGTCTCTATCTTCCACACGTTGTGTTGCCTCGGGTTTGCAAGTAACAGACTAAGGTCAATTTTGTGGTTTTGATTAGGGCGGTTTATGGAGAAACACGAAAAGAGTTTCGTGTTTGTCTCGTGAGTGGTGGAACAAAACAAGACAAACCAGATTCAGCTTTGTTCATGTGGAGTTTTCGTATATGGATCTAGAAAGCACGTCGCTGTCTCACCATGTCTCGGAAAAGTTATAGTTTACTATAACCGGTTAAGATACGCGTTTTTTGAAACATCATGTGGTTGTATTTTGGTTTTATTGTTTTTCGCATATGGACTTCTAGTTGGTGTTCTATAGTTAGTCAAGTGTCGTTCATATAAAGTCTCCTGCTTCATTCTGTTTTGTATAGTTTTATATTTTAAACCCATGTTTGAACTAAATAGTGGTATCAGAGCCTGTTTTACGAAACTCTAAAATCAAATCGGTTTGGCAAATTGATTGCTATCTTTACGTTTGTCAATGATGATGTTGTGTGTTACAGATCAAGTTGTTATCCCATATGGTTGTTTAATTTTTGTTAAGTTGTATTTTTTTCGTTCGGTTGTATTTTGTATTTTTGTTGTTTTGGGAGCCTTGTTGTAACAGTTAAGTTATTTTAAATCATTGCAATTTAAATTAAAACTAGAATGAGATAAGATTCAAGACGGAAATGCAAAGAACAAAACCGGTGAAAAGAAGGACGACACGCAAACAAGATGGAGATCTTGAAGCAAGTGGGAGCAGATTCAAGAAACACTAAACGATTAATTTTAATCAATTATTAATCAACCGTGCAATACACATGTTTTTTAAACATAACTTTTTGTTACTAATCATATGACATTATACTTATTAACCTGTGTATTACACGGGATTGTAACCTAGTATTAAACGAAGCAAACCATGAACTTTTAAAAGTAACATTAAATTGGATTTAATTATTCGAAAACTCACAAGATTAATAAAAGAGGTTATCAAGAGATAAAATACACACGTTACCTAATACTAGTATGGTGTCCGCGCGATGCGGCGGGGATGACACTTTACATTGCGACACCGCATGATGCGTGGGGGCAACACTTTGCATTGTGGCACTCGTTTCTACTTCTTAAATCATCTTATTTAAACACATATATTATAATTTTCAAAATACTTCATTTGCGATCATAATCTACACATTAATTTTTTATTATAAAAGATAAAAAATGGACAAAAAGTCCAACCCATAGTTATTAAACAAAATGACACATTTAAACCCAAACTTGCTTTGACCCGTTACTCTGGTACAAAGAAGGAAAGAGAGAAACCTGGCGGATTGAGTTGGGCTAACTGTAGTTGGTTGGGGTGTTGAAATAAGTCTCGGATTCAGGTATTCAAGTACAAAGATCCTTGTATGTAAGTACGAGATATAAGATAAAGACATAAGGATACAATTGAAGGTGATTATAGGTAGTACATATATTTTACGAAAAAACAAGAAAAGTGCACTAAGTACTTTGAATTTCAACTGCTTCCCGATCCCGCCACATCCAATTAGTCAATCAACATAAAGGCTAGATAACTGTAGCTTTCAACAATGTGGGTCTGACTTATAACTGAAATATCATATTATTAGTAACTCATTTTTATAAAAGTAGATACATCTAGCACAATGCTCTTATGGACTACACGAGTTTCAGATACAACCTCATGCATAAAGAACTACCAAAGATGAACCAACTCATAACAAATGTTCACATCAATGACCTTTCGGGAGTACAAAAACAACCATAGAATACCAAGACATTTTAAAAAGGAAAAAAAAAACTCTAAAATACCCCACCATTATATCTATACAATAGAGAACAAATATGAAAATAAGTAAATTAGAAAAAAAAAATACTCAAGATAAAAACAAAATTACATGATTACAGTATCTGTTGAACATGGGTTGGCTACTGGTTGTCTTGAAATGGTTTAATTTCAGGGGCGGATCTAGGCTGGGTTCAACGGGTTCACATGAACTCACTCGATTTTAAATTGTTAATAGAAATGCTATTAAATAATAAGGGATGAACCCATAAATAACATCTGGGGATTAACCCGTTAGTAAAATTGATGACTAGCGCAATGGGTAAGTTGTCTCCTTATAGAGCTGACATAACAAGTTCGAATCTTGTTTGGAGCTTTTTTTATTGTTTTTTTAAATTACCCTCACACCCATCTGAAACCAGGTAATGAGCTCCAACTTTTACATAGGTAATGAGCTCCAACTTTTATATAATTTAGACATCTCTTTTTTTTTTTGGATTTTTGCTTTTCGAATTAGTTCTGTATCTTATGAACTTAATGGCAAATGGATTGTTAGTAGTGTAAGCTTTGTTCTTTCAAGTTGCCACAAAATTCTTATTCAGTTATCTTAACCCAAAGATCATGTACAATTAAACACACATAGTGGTACAAACAGAGGAAACTGTTGTTTTATTCAAGAAGATTGTATCTATTCTTGATGATGGTTAAACTCATTCATGATTAAGAAAATTCAAAAAACCTCAGAACTTGATTCTCCTAAACATAATTCAGGATAACCCCACGATTTAAGAACCACCACTCAGTTGCACCGACCCGGAATTTTTACGTCCGGCTATATGAAACTTACCCGACCCGAACCGTCGAACCGACCCGAATTTTTTATGTCCGGTTATATGAATTAGAGCATCTAAAAACAATGAACCCACTGGAAAAACTCCTGGATCCGCCACTGTTTAATTTCACTACCTGTCCCAAAAAAAAGGTTGGTTACACTTTTTAGTTTGTTAAAGAGGAAAAGCTATAATTGATCAATTTGTTAATAATGATAACAAATACCATTTTCTGAATGGATGTCTGATGCGTGTGTAGTGTAATATATTTTAGATATATATTTTAAGCCCTTTTTACACTTTTTAGCCAAGTTTTAAATTTATAAAACACGATATTTACTAACACTAAACACACATATGGGGCAAGTGCACCCATCGTGGACGTAGTATAGTGTTGGTAAGATACCGAGGTCGTCCAAGGACACAAGAGCTTTTAGTACCGGTTTATCCTCAACGTCTAATCAAATCAAAATGTTGAAAAAGATTTTTTAAACTAAGAAAATAAAACTAACTAAATGCTGAAAAATAAAATAAAAATAAAAACAGATAGACAAGATGAATCACTTGGATCCGACTTGTGTGTTAGTATAACCTTTGATTATTTTCGCACTTTTGCACTTGTTTAAGAGATTATCTTAGTTATTGTAGTAGGCCCCTCTTTTGAAGGCGACGTCACCCTCAACCCAGTAATTTGAGTCAGCAAGGATACAATCCTAAAGGGTCGGATTATTGAAAGATAATTAATTAAGTTATTAATGCAAATTATGGTAGGCCCCTCTTTTGGAGGTGACGTTACCCTCGACTAAGTAGTCTGAGTCAGCAGGGATACAGTCCTAAATAGCCAGGTTATAGTATTAATAGTAGTTAACTTATGAGGGGATCAAAGAGTTTGGACCCCCGCCATCCAATACCTTTGGGTATTGAAGGAGGTCCTACTAAATTTGACCCAGGTCCCTTGCAGGACCTCTAAACGCTGAACAAGGGCAAGACCCTTACCAATCCGTTCCCTTAACCCCCGACTAGGTAGCCAACATACCTCCATATAGACCGTGGAGATATGAATGGTGAAAATCTTTTATTTTATATAGACAGTAAAATAATGCCAAGACACCACGGACAAACGATAAGGAAGAATCACCTTCAACATAAGCAACTAGTTATTAAAGTCATTAATACAAAACCAATTAAGAAGTGCAAAAGATTAAAAATAAAAAGTATTATACTAAACACTTGTCTTCACCAAGTGATGTAAGAGACTTAGGCAAACATGGCCTTGATTGTCAAGAACTCTTACGATCAATCTTGGATCCCGAGACGACTCACACACTCTATGATGGACAATGGATGATGGTGGTGGATGATGGTGTTGTGATGGTGGTGGGTGGTGGATGAAGTGTAAGAGAGGTGGTGTGCCAAGGGATGAGTTGCAATGAATCCAAGCACTCCTATTTATAGGCTGAACAGAGGCCTGGGCACGGCCCCGTGTCCGCTGGGCACGGCCCCGTGTCCGCTGGGCACGGCCCGTGTCCGCTGGGCACGGCCCCGTGCCTGTCTGACACTATCTCTCTTCATTAATTATAATTCGCAATTACAATTAATGCGCTTGCAGTACTTTGGGCACGCCCCCGTGTTCACTAGGCACGGCCCCGTGGTGAGCAATAGAAGCTTCTACAAGTTTGTCTTTTCTGCTGCTTCTTGTGCATGGCCCCTGTGGGCTCGCCATCAACCCGCTCCTGCTCCTCCTCCAACCTCCTAGTCCATATCCTCATCGCTGTCATCACCTCCGTCCCCATGACCCGCCATATACTCCCGGATGTTCCCGATGTCGTCTTGTATATCGGTGATGCTTCGCTCAATAGCCCCGACCCGGTGATATGTATTGTTGGCAAGGTTGTAGGTGTTCCTGGTGCACATGAGGTTTTCCTGCAAAAGATCATGTAAACTTTGAAGGTTAGGAAAACCGCCTCCTTGGGAGGAGGATTGCCCCGGATCACCATGGGGTTGATACTGGTAGTGGGGAGGTGGAGCGTGAAGGACTAGGGCCTCCTGTGGGTTCCATGCATAGCCTTGCATCCTTTGAAAGCTTACTGACCCGTCTTCCGCTTCATAAATTAAGTTCATGGCGCGGCAAATGCGTATATCAACTCGTTCCGACCATGGGCTCCTTTCAAAGGACCTAGGAATGTGCGTGAAGTGCTTGAAGAGGCGGTACACCGATCCCCCAAAGAAGATAGGGGTTGGTGCACGAGCAAGGCGGTTCAGATGCATATTTCGAAGCAGGAGATATGGAACATCGAGGGCCCTCCGGTTGTGGATGCAGTGAAGGACTACCAAATCTTTTTACCCAATAACACCGCTACTGTCGTGTCGCTGACTAAGAGAGTAAGTGAGGAGCCTATGGATGTAGCGATAAAGCGGATCCCTCAGCTTAGTACTCTTTGTGCTGCTCGGGTTGTAGTGCCCTTCACCGATTTGGGCCCATGCGGCTTGACGCTCATTTTCATCCAGATCTCACAATCCCCCGGTGTTTTCCTCATTTCCTGAATCTTCTTCCGTATACAGTCCCACTATTGCCCCAAACTGCGCCATAGAGATCGAGTACCTTGTCCCACCACATCGAAATGCAACCCCCTCATTGTCAAACGGGTCACACCTTGAAGTGAAGGTGAAAGTACTGTAGAATTCCATAGTGCATTGATGTACCGAACGAAGTCGAGTGGTCAAGGCAACCCTTAGTGGTCCGGTAACAAGGTTGTTGAATCGGTCGAGCTGGTTCACCAAGGTTAATAGGTCCGTGCACGCTTGCCTCGGGTATTCCTCGGGCCTTGTTTGAAGTATTTCATATCTAGCCCTAGCATCGAGCTCTGTGGCATTGACTCTTGTGAACTTCGCCATCTGCAGGAATACACAAAAAGTTAGCGTGAAACGATAAGATTCTCGGTGAAAAACTGCAAACAGTTAGCTGGACACGGCCCCGTGTTCAGCGGGCACGACCCCGTGTCCAGGCGTCTGTTACTCAAAAACTTCATTTTTCGTCCCGGTCCCGAAAATCTGAAAATTTTTGGCCAAGTAGGTGCGGTTTTCCCCGAAAATGAAACCCCAATTGCCGTTTTTTCCCAAAACAACCCGTTTACCCCTTCAATTTTATCTTTTTCGGTTCAAAAACAAGGGTTTGAGGTTTTTATGAGAAATCGAGCAAATCTATCAACAATATAAGTGTATTTACTTCCCATTACACTAATCTAAACTAATACTAACAGATTATTTCAAAAATTTGAGGTTCGATCCGGATGAACTTCAAGAACCCTAGATTTTTCCCAAATTTTTGATGTTTAACTACATGCAAGTAACTAATCTAACTACTAATGATGATAGAATCATACCTTGATGTTGTTAGATCTAGTGGTAACGTCGAAAATCTGCAGAAAATCGCCTCGGACCAGAGCTTTTTCGGGGAAACGGGGCGTGTGGAATGATGTAACTGTTATGAAAAGAGGGTTTTATCCCGACAGTTGCGTCGACACGACCCCGTGCCGAGCAAAATTTTTTAATTTTTTTTTATGTGTGCTCGTGTGAGTGCCCGTTTTTTCCCGAAAACATGGTTAGAAGACTTACCGGTTTCGATGTATACTCACTTGTCCGTAAAATACCAGGTATGATGTGGATGCTTTTTATTCGTTGACCGTTTGAAGCAAGATCTCTTCTTCCTCATCCTCAATGGATCCTTGATAGAGTTTTAGCCGTTGGCCATTGACTTTGAATGGAATCCCATTTCGAGCTTTAATTTCTACTGCACCGTGAGGAAAAATATGGGTGATGGAAAAAGGTCCTGACCACCTAGATTTTAGTTTACCTGGAAATAATCGAAGTCGAGAATTAAACAACAGAACTTGGTCTCCTACTTGAAATTCATTAGGTTTAATATATTTTTCGTGTAAATTTTTCATTCTTTCCTTATAAATTTCAGAGTTAGAGTATGCAAAATTCCTTAGTTCGTCTAATTCATTTATTTGACAAAATCGATTTTTACTTGCAGTTTCTAAGTCTAGGTTTACATTTTTTATTGCCTAGTAGGCTTTGTGAGCTATTTCTACTGGCAAATGACAACTTTTTCCATAGACGAGCTTAAATGGGGTTGTGCTTATAGTGGTTTTATAAGCTGTCCGAAAGGCCCATAAAGCATCATCTAGTTTATCAGCCCATTCCTTTTTATTTAAACCTACGGTTTTTTCAAGTATTCGTTTTAAACCTCTGTTAGTCACTTCGGCTTGTCCATTTGTTTGAGGGTGATATGCTGTTGAGACCCGGTGATAGACCCCATATCTTGTTAAGATTTTTTCGAGTTGGTGATTGCAAAAATGGGTACCCCTATCACTTATCAAAGCTTTAGGTATTCCAAAACGAGAGAATATTTTTTTCAGAAATTTTACCACTACTCTTCCGTTTGTTGGGAGAGCTTCGGCCTCGGCCCATTTAGACAAGTAATCAACCGCCACAAGTATATATTTGTTTCCTTTTGACGGTGGGAAGGGTCCCATGAAATTGAGTCCCCACACATCAAAAATTTAACAAACGAGAATGTCGTTTTGAAGCATTTCGTTTTTGGAAGAAATATTACTTGATCTTTGGCAGGCATCAGATGTCTTTACAAGATCTTGCGCATCTTTGTAAATTGTTGGCCAATAAAATCCTGAATCAAATACCTTTCGTGTGGTACTAGCGGCACCATGATGTCCTCCATATGGACCTTCATGACAATGGCGGAGAATTCTACCTGCTTCGCCACCATGGACACACCTTCGGATGAGTTGGTCAGCACACATTTTTGAAAAGATAAGGGTCTTCCCAAAAGTAATGCTTTACATCCTTTGGTGACTATACCGCTAGCTAAGTAATTAGCGTAGTCGGCATACCATGGTTCTTGTCTGCTTTCCACCATTTCCAAGGATTCTGTTGGAAATTTTTTGTTGATTTGTTCGTCCTTGGTTGCCTCCAAAGCTGGGTCTTCTAAGCGTGAAAGATGATCTGCAGCAGTGTTTTCTGCTCCTCTTTTGTCTTTGATTTCAATATCAAATTCTTGGAGGAGTAAAATCCATCTGATCAAACGTGGTTTTGCGTCTTGTTTCTTGAAGAGGTATCTGATAGCTGCATGATCTGTATAGACTACAGTTTTAGAAAGAACAAGGTAAGAACGGAATTTATCAAAAGCAAATACCACGGCTAGTAACTCTTTTTCAGTAGTTGTGTAATTTTCTTGTGCATCAGTAAGTGTTTTACTAGCATAATAAATTGGATAGAAATGCTTTTCTTTTCTTTGTCCCAAGACTGCTCCAACAGCAAAGTCACTTGCATCACACATGATTTCAAAAGGAAATTTCCAATCAGGGGCTATCATGATAGGTGCATTGACTAGCATTTCCTTGAGGGTTAGAAATGCTTGATTGCAATCCTTGTCAAAGATGAAAGGTGCATCTTTTTCAAGTAGTTTTGTTAGAGGTCTTGAAATTTTCGAAAAGTCCTTGATAAACCTTCTATAAAATCCGGCATGCCCTAGGAAACTTCTGATTGCTCTAACGGAGGAGGGTGAAGGTAATCGAGAAATAGTGTCTACTTTTGCTCGATCAACTTCCATTCCTTCGCTGAGATTTTGTGACCGAGTACTATTCCCTCTGTTACCATGAAATGACATTTTTCCCAGTTAAGGGCGAGGTTAGTTTCCTCACATCGGGATAGCATTCGTTCGAGGTTGTCGAGACATTGGTCATATGAATCTCCAAAGATAGAAAAGTCATCCATGAAGACTTCCATTGTCTTTTCTATCATGTCATGGAAAATGGCCACCATACAACGTTGGAATGTTGCAGGTGCATTACATAGACCGAACGACATGCGTCGGTAAGCAAAATTTCCGTAGGGGCATGTGAAAGTCGTCTTTTCTTGGTCTTCAGGTGCTATTGGAATTTGAAAATAACCTGAAAAACCATCCAAGAAACAGTAAAATTTATGACCGGATAGTCGTTCTAACATTTGATCAATGAAGGGCAAAGGAAAGTGATCTTTCCTCGTTGCTTCATTTAATCGTCTATAGTCTATACAAACTCTCCATCCTGTGACGGTTCTTGTTGGTATTAATTCATTTGTTTCATTAGTTATAACTGTCATACCTCCTTTCTTCGGGACTACTTGGACGAGACTTACCCATGGACTATTGGAGATAGGATAGATTAGTCTGGCGTCAAGTAGTTTGATAACCTCATTTTTAACCACTTCTTGCACATTGGGATTTACTCTACGTTGTGGTTGTATTACTGTTTTGTAGTCATCATTCATTAAAATTTTGTGTGTGCACATGGAAGGACTTATTCCTTTGATATCTACAAGCTTCCAAGCGATCGCATTTTTGTGTTTTCTAAGAAGATTGATTAATTTTTCTTTTTCTACACTACTTAATTTAGATGAAATAATTACAGGTAAATTACCATCTTTGTCTAGAAAAGCATATTCCAAACCTTTCGGGAGTTCTTTAAGCTCAATGGGTGGGTCTTTAGAAGACACCTTATTTTGTGGCTCATCTAGGTCAAGAACTTTAAAGGTTTGTTCTATGGCGACCTCTTCTTCAACAAAGTGGTCAACTTCTTCACTTGTATCGGGTGGCTCATCTTCATCTTCAATTAGGGGATCATTGTTGCCAAAAGGATATTTCATTGAACGCTCAAGATCTATGCTCCTTTTGAATGCCCCTAACTGAAGAGGTAGATTATTAAATTTCCGGTTTTTCAAAGCTTCATGAGTTTTTACAAAAGGTTTTCCCAAGACTAGAGGAGCGTCATCGAGGATGACGAAGTCGGTTGGAATAACTAATTGATTTGTTTGAACCAAGACATCCTCAACCATACCGATTGATTTTATTACTTTCCGATTAGATAGAAAAATGGGTATTTAAAGTGGAGAAAAATCACTAATACTTAATTTTTCAAAAATGTAGTTAGGCATTATGTTAACACAAAGATCCTTATCAATGGTGACATTACTAATAAATGAATTTTGAAAGAAACATGGAACCGGTGTAATGTTAATTTCAAAAGGATCTTCTTTTACTAGTGAAGTTTGATCATTAGTTAACTTAACACTTACCATTTCTTCAATTTTAGTGTTAGTGTTTAACTCTTTTAAAAACTTAGCATGAGTGGTTACTAAACAATGATTTTCAAAAGAAGGTGACAAGAGATTAATTTCTTCAAAATTAGACTCTTCTTGAAATTTAACGTTATCGGCCTCACCTTTCTCGTTGTTTAGCTCATGTGTCGGTTTTTTACTTATTTATTCTTCCATTTTTAATTCCTCAATTATCGTTTCTTCCTTTTTTTAATTCTTCTCTTGCGCGGGACTCCTCTTCCCTTGCGCAAGATTCTTTTATGCATCTTTCAATAAATTTGAGTTTTTCTATTATCCTATCGGCTATGTCGGTGATAGAGTAAGGATCGGGATCCTCATGGCTTGAATCCGGTTGTTCGATCCTTGGTTCCTCATAGTACTCATATGAAGTAGATGGTTCATACCATTGTTCTTCATTGTAAGCATATGATGGATAATGGTCGTAATTTTGTTCTTCATAGTACTCATATGAGGTGGGTTGTTCACGCCACGATTCCTCATAATAAGTGTATGAAGGTGGTGCCTCATATCTTGACTCTTCAAAGTATGAGTATGAAGGCTCATACCTTGGTTCATTAAAATATGAGTATGAGGGAGGAGGTTCATACCTTGGGTCTTCATAGGATGTGTATGAAGTCGATGGCTCGTACCTGGGTTCCTCATAATGGTTGAAATAAGTTACAATATTGTACCGAGTGCGGGTTTCCACAATTAGTGCAATAGTCTCTCATATAATCATCCTCCTCATAGGTGTAGTTGTAGCCTCCTGAGTATTGATCCATAAAAATCACTCAATAGACCACAATTGAGTCTCGGGACCAGAAAACAAAAATAAAGACGGAAACAGAGGCTGGACACGGCCCCTTGTTCAGTGGACACGGCCCCGTGTTCAGGATCTGTTTCTGGGCGTTTTTAATTAAAGTTACTGGTCTCGTTGGACACGGGGGCGTGTTCAGTGAGTACGGCCCTGTGTTCAGACTCTGTATCTGGGTATCTAACTAAAAATATGCAGCACGGGGGCGTGTTCAGTGAGCACGGCCCCGTGTTCAGGCTACTGTAAATGCAAACTAAACTAAAATGCAGAAAAATGTACGCGCGTTTTGAAAAGGTTTTGAAAAACTAATTAGGCCGTTGATTTTAAGCTTTCTTAAAATCCTTGTGTCCCCGGCAACGGCGCCAAAAACTTGATGCGTGAGTAGTGTAATATATTTTAGATATATATTTTAAGCCTTTTTTACACTTTTTAGCCAAGTTTTAAATTTATAAAACATGATATTTACTAACACTAAACACACATATGGGCAAGTGCACCCATCGTGGACGTAGTATAGTGTTGGTAAGATACCGAGGTCGTCCAAGGACACAAGAGCTTTTAGTACCGGTTTATCCTCAACGTCTAATCAAATCAAAATGTTAGAAAAAGATTTTTTAAACTAAGAAAATAAAACTAACTAAATGCTGAAAAATAAAATAAAAAGAAAAACAGATAGACAAGATGAATCACTTGGATCCGACTTGTGTGTTAGTATAACCTTTGATTATTTTCGCACTTTTACACTTGTTTAAGAGATTATCTTAGTTATTGTAGTAGGCCCCTCTTTTGAAGGCGACGTTACCCTCAACCCAATAGTTTGAGTCAGCAAGGATACAATCCTAAAGGGTCAGATTATTGAAAGATAATTAATTAAGTTATTAATGCAAATTATGGTAGGCCCCTCTTTTGGAGGTGACGTTACCCTCGACTAAGTAGTCTGAGTCAGCAGGGATACAGTCCTAAATAGCCGGGTTATAGTATTAATAGTAGTTAACTTATGAGGGGATCAAAGAGTTTGGACCCCCGCCATCCAATACCTTTGGGTATTGAAGGAGGTCCTACTAAATTTGACCCAGGTCCCTTGGAGGACCTCTAAACGCTGAACAAGGGCAAGACCCTTACCAAACCGTTCCCTTAACCCCCGACCAGGTAGCCAACATACCTCCATATAGACCGTGGAGATATGAATGGTGAAAATCTTTTATTTTATATAGACAGTAAAATAATGCCAAGACACCACGGACAAACGATAAGGAAGAATCACCTTCAACATAGGCAACTAGTTATTAAAGTCATTAATACAAAACCAATTAAGAAGTGCAAAAGATTAAAAATAAAAAGTATTATACTAAACACTTGTCTTCACCAAGTGATGTAAAAGACTTAGGCAAACATGGCCTTGATTGTCAAGAAGTCTTACGATCAATCTTGGATCCCGAGACGACTCACACACTCTATGATGGACAATGGATGATGGTGTTGTGATGGTGGTGGGTGGTGGATGAAGTGTGAGAGAGGTGGTGTGCCAAGGGATGAGTTGCAATGAATCCAAGCACTCCTATTTACAGGCTGAACAGAGGCCTGGGCACGGCCCCGTGTCCGCTGGGCACGGCCCCGTGCCTGTCTGACACTATCTCTCTTCATTAATTGTAATTCGCAATTACAATTAATGCGCCTGCAGTACTTTTGGGCACGCCCCCGTGTTCACTG